>NC_064809.1:1051980-1106155 GCF_023721935.1 Panthera uncia | reverse complement strand
CAGAGGGCGGGTGGAAGGGCACAGAGGGCGGGTGGAAGGGCACAGAGCAGGTGGAAGGGAACAGAGGGTGGGTGGAAGGGAACAGGGTGGGTGGCAGGGAACATAGCAGGTGTGGAAGAGCAAATTAGGAGCAAAGGCAGGACTGGAGCTGTTTCTGACTCCTGAGTCAACGAAGATCTCACCCCACATTTCCCACATCTGGGAACAGAGGCTCGGTGATGTAGAACGTCATCACTGGACCTAAAATTTCATTTCGTTGCAAGTAGTCATTAGTGGGGCTATTACAGTTGGAAATCGACGATTTTTGTGTGTGATTCATGGAGCCGCTGTGACTGACAGCACAGGCCCTTCTGTGCCTCAGCACACACCAACGACCTGGGCCCCGCCTGCAAAGAAGGGGGCTCAAGGGCTGGTGGGGAGGTGGGAGCTGCCTGTCTGCAGTCAGACTACTGCCCACTGCCAGCCCCTTCTCTCTGTGCACGTCTGTGTGTGCAGCTGGCAGACAGGGCGGCCCCTGGTGAGGCCAGTGGCCAGCGTGTGGCCTCCCTGCCGGGGCTGCTCTCCAAGCAGGTGTCTGTGAGCTGAGAGCCAGCAGCAAAGTGGGCACTTTCCACAGCAGAGAGGACACGGAGGGAGCAGGGAGGTCTGATGGCAACATCCATCTGGGACTTGGAGACTTTCCCCCAAGTCCAGAGCGGTGAGGAGACCCAGGTGACGATGCCGGAGCCCTGGGCCTCGGCGCTCAGTCCTGACTGTTGTGGGTGTCCCCCCCCCCCCCATCCCGGGGTGGAGGAACAGACAGCAGGCTCTGGAGCAGGCTGGCCTCTCTTTGTGTCTGGTCACTCCTGACCTTGGCCACTGCCTCCCTCTGCCCAAGGGGCCGCCTCGCTGCCAATGTGCCAGATTGTCCCCCTGCCCAGCTCTCAGTGTGGGCAGCTGCCACAGGGAATCGCTTCAAGGAAAGGGAACAAGCGGACATGGATGGAATTAGCCCGGGCGCCTGGCACTGCCCATCCGTGACCAGGAGAAGGTCACCGGGTGACTCTGCTGTAGACTCAGGCTGCTGCAGCAGCAGGTGCAAATGCAGACCGGTGTGTGCCGAGGGCGGGCGGCCCCTGGACGGTGCGTGAGACTGGGCACAGTCTGTAGCTGTGCGGCTCCAACAGGGCGTGGGGTGCAGGGGGCGTCCCCTCCCAGGATGTCTGCTGCAGGCCCTCAGGGGCCAGACTGCTTCCCAACGCCAGGGCTTCTCAGCTCTGGGACCCCCACGGCACAGGTCACTAACTTGGCCCCCACCCTTCCGCCCAGGGTGTTCAGGGGAAGGAGCAGGTGGTGTGGTCGTGGAGGAGAGGACAGGCACACCAGAGGGGCAGGCTCTGGAAGGTGTCCCGAGGAGGGGCAGCGGCTGTGGGAGCGATGGGAGGGGGTGGGGGGCTGTAAACTGAAGCAGCGGGAGTTGGGGCCCCTCCTCCATCCCGCTGAGTGTGGCAGGCTGTGCTCCCCATGGTGCTGTGCACAGAGCGGGGGCACCGTGGGGCCTTTCCTACCTCGTGCTTCACGCTTCTCCCCTGAGGTCACGCAGGGTGGGAACGAGCAACCCTCAGGCGGAGGGCGGGGCAGCACATTCTAGAATCCTTGGATGGCTGGGTGGAAAGCCCTCGCGTTCCCACTAGCAGACTCCACGCCGTGGGCGGGACATAGGCCAGGCAGAGGCCAGATGCCCGATGGTGCTGCCCCTGAGGAGGGTCACCGGTGCCCCCTTCCCTGATCCACAGTTGGCTGTGTCCCAACTGAAACCAGCTCACAACCTGATACGGGGAAACTCTGGAGGGAGGGCTCCGTGGACAACCCCGGAGGCACACTGCACAGGCCGGTGTCGCCTGGGGCACTGCTTCCGGGGCAGTCATGGGGAACATAGCTAGAAAGACCCGCCGTCATCCTGAAATTCCTAACAACTACTGAACGCGGGGCCTCATGCTTTCGTTTTGTGCGGGATCTTGGAAGTTCTGCAGCCGGTGCTGTTTCTGGACCACCTTGCTTGGTTAATTAACTATCCTACACTCTTGGCTCTGTCGTTTTCATTAGCTTTTTTTTTTTTTTAAGTTTACTTATTTGAGAGAGAGTGGGGCAGGGGCAGAGGGAGAGAATCGCAACCAGGCTCTGCACTGTCAGCACAAAACCCAACGTGGGGCTCAATCTCACAAACCATGGGATCATGACCTGAGCTGAATCCGAAAGGCAGACACTGAAGCCACTGAGTCCCCCAGATGCCCCTGCATTAGCTTTTTAAATCTCGTCAACCAAACTACAAACCTCAGGGCCTGATACCATTTACAATTCCTGAGTTAAAATCCACGAGTCCCATGAGAAAAGGCACCCCACACCCGCGCAAACCCAGACCGTTTGGCCCTCGCCTTTCCCGCAGGAACCTAGTGGCCCAGAGCACTGACACCCGGCTGTCTCCCGGCCCCCCCCTCCCCGACAGGTGTGAGCCATGCCGAGGCGCGCCAGCCTGGAAAGTCCCCACACTTCAGCGTGAACTGGGTGGTGGGCAACACCGACGTGGAGGTTATCGATTGCATCACCGGCAGGCGGAGCTGCGGGGGCTCCTCGAGGCTCTGCAAGCACGTGTTCTCCGCGCGGTGGGCGCGGCTTTATGGAAAGGTAATAGTCCTTGGGGGGCGGCTCCCAGTGACCACGGGGAGGGGCCCACGGAAAGCCGTCACCTTGTCTGAGCAAGAGTGGCACGTGGCACGAACACCAGCTCCCGTTCTGTCTTCTCCCCCCGGGTGCCCGTGGCCACTCTGCGCAGGGCCCGTGCCGGCAGCAGCCGCAGGGCGAGAGGAGGGGCCGGAGGCTTCATGGAGGGCATCGTCAGGGAAGTCCAGAGGAAGGCCCTGAAGTTGGTATGACTCCCAGTTTAGGTGGAAGGAAACTGGGTGGTTTCCCGCGAATGCCAGGCGGAAGGTGAGAGCTCTCCCCGCGACCCCCAGGCTATGCGTGTCTGCTGCAATTCTGAGCTTCCTTTCTGCTCCATAACTGTATCTACAGACTTCAGGTTGAGATCTACAGATTTCCACATGCTCCCAATGCATAGCAGGCCGCAGTGCAAGCAAACAACGCGACAAAACAAAACACACAGAAACCAAACAGCAGAAACGCTTCAAGCGGCTGGGCCGGCTTCCCCACACTTCTTCCTCCCACAGCTCCACACAGCAGTGACAGCGTGGGGAGGTCTCCCGGCCGGCGGAGCAGGACAGACACACTGACCCTCAAGATAAACGTTCCTTTCAACTCAGAGGGCCCTGGAAGTTGTGCGTGTCGTCCTTAGCAAGGCACGACTTCTGTGGCTGCCACGAGCCGCCGATGGGGACCTGGCTCTGCCCTGACCGCCCTGACGGCCTCACATGCCTCTCTGTCCACTCAGGGCACCGTCCGTGTCTCCCTGTTCTGCACAGAGGTGGGGCCGTGTCAGAGCACACCGCTTTGTCTTCCTAAAGGGCCCTTTGCACCCGCTGCGGGGGGCTGCCAGCCAGTGGGCAGGCCGGTCCCCCGACTCCCTGGAAAGCACACAGGGGATTCGGGCCTCCCGCCTCAGCGCGCCACACCCTGGCCTCCCCACCTCACTGCCTACACTGGCCACAAGGCCCTGCCCAGTACCAGCTCAGAAACCCAACAGAGGAGACAGCCTGCTCCCACCGAGTTCCTGCCTGGAAACCCACCCATCTCGCATCTGTGCAGTGCTGCTTCGGTGCCCACGAACATCCCTGGGGGACCATCCCCACCCCAACATGCACCCCTGATCCTCCCCCCAAAAGAAAAATACACAGTGTGTCTTCTCAGTGGCAGGTGAGCTATAGGGCTATTTTGTTTGCTGGGCACTCCCTCCACGGAGCCCCAGGACTGCTGGACGGAGCTGGCTGGCCACGGCAGTTAGTCTTTTGATCCTTTTTCAGATTTAGATGAAATATTATTTTGTCAACAGGTAAATTAAGGAGAATAGATATTTATCTTCTGTTAAGAGCTTTCCTGGGGAAAACTGACCTAACATTGGATATATTTACAGCATGTAACATGACATTGGATACATCTATAACATATATAACACACAGCATCAGATACACTGAGGGCGCGTCACATGGCATTCTGAGGCACACACACTGAGAACCACGACCATGCTAGCTGACAGCCCGTCACCACATGCGGGGAGAACACTCACCTTAAGAAGCCCCTTTTGGGCAAACTTCACACACGTGTCGCTTTCCCGTCTCCCAGTAAGAGAGCGGGACAGGCGGCCCAGCTGGTGCGAGCGTCTAACCCGCTCACTGTCTCGTTCCTGGCCCACAGCTGAGCACACGGATTCCGAGCCACGGAGACACGCCGTCTGTGTACTGTGAGGCCAAGCGGGGGGCCTGCACCTACCAGTCTGTTAAGCAGCAGCTGTTCAAGGCATTTCAGAAGGCCGGGCTGGGCACATGGGTGAGGAAGCCGCCTGAGCAGGACCAGTTCCTACTAACCCTCTGAGCCACCGGACCTGCGGTTCCCGGAGCGGAGTGGGCGCCCGGGCAGGGCGGGGTGAGTGCGCGTGCGTGGGGAGGCAGGCGGTGCTCACCGGCTCTTCCTGCTCATTTCCCCTTGGTGTTCCAGAAGCACATGCGTGGCCAACGTTCGACGGGCAGCTAGACTCAAACCGGGAGCGTACTGCTCCCACGTTGTCAGAAGCCGGGCGGCCCCCCGACCTGGAGGCGCAGGTGCAGCCAACTCTTGCTGGTGTGTCAAAGGGAAAGCTTCCGTTCAGGCTAAAGGGTCTGAGGTGCAGCCTTGAACAGCGGAGCCGAGGGCTGCGGCTGGAAACGAGCCTCGGGCACCGTTCCCTGGGTCTTCCTCCCCGCCACGCGCCTCGAGCGACGCGTCTGGTTCTCTCTAGCACAAGCTGACATGATACTTCAGGATAAGCCACAATGAAGAGAAAAGCCATGGGCTCCTCTCCAAAGAAGCCAACAGAAAGCTTACCATCCTCATTACTCACTTAAGTTTTAACTCCACCTCCTTTCACAGCAGATTCAAGATGCGCAATATTGAAGAACCCCTAAGCCAGGACCAGAGAAATGAAGTCCATTCTTGCAGAGCGAAGGAACAGGGCCCACAGCACCCGTGAGCAGAGATGTAGGACGTGGGCAGACTGAACTTCCAGAACTGTGCACCACAGCCACCCCTGTACCTGGACCAGTCCCCACCGGTCTTCACTGGTCCCCACCGGTCCCCACCAGTCCTCAACAGTCCCCACCAGTTCCCACCGGTCCCCACTGGTCCCCACCAGCCACACCCAGACCAGTCCCCACCGGTCCCCACTGGTCCCCACCAGCCACACCCGTACCAGTCCCCACTGGTCCTCCCCAGTCCCCACCAGCCACACCTGGACCACAGTCTCTGTGACAGGTGCCCACAGCTGCTGGCAATGTTTGAGCTGTTACGGGTTAACTACCCCACAAGCCCCTCACCAGATCACAAGGACACCAAGTCTTGGACCACACTCTGACTTTTAACTAAATTTTTATTAGAGAGTGAGCAAAGAAAAAACATCCAGAGCAACCTTTACTTGGAGCTTGAGAAGCTATCAGCTCTCGATTGCTTTGGGTCCCCTGATCACCATCTTGCATGACCAAAAAAAAAAATCACATAATGCAGCTGCTGAAATGCAAGAGGCAGGATTCTGTCCCCTTCAGGGCAGGTGCCAAACAACCAGACCATTTGGGATTTAGCCTGTGGCACCCTTCTTAAGAGTCAGGACATGGCCTGTCCACACCAGAGGGAGGCATTTCTCTTACACACCTTCGTTCCATCCAGGTACCTTGAATTGTTCCACTCTGACCACTAAGGACTCATTTCTAACATCCGACATGCTACCTAACAGGCCTCTAATTTCTCCAACAGAAGATCCACATCTGCAAGTCACTGTGGCAAACAGCAAAGCTTCACAGTAGCCAGCGCTGGGCATGGGCCTCCTGGTTAGAATCCCAGCTGGCCACCCATGGGCGCACACCCTGAAAACACAGGATTGCCCCATAATGCAAGAAATGTGAGCACAACATCATGCAGTAGATACTCAAGTACAGATTGCAGATCTAACAGTGAGGCAAAAATGAAACAAAATACGTTTTAGAGACTTGTTATGGGCTAACAAGTAGAGGTGTTAGTATGGAAGCAAACTCTCCCTAGGACTTAATATAGAGTCAGACTCATCGTTCAAGTTCTTCCAGAAAAGGAAATGGCCACTGAGTGCACAAGTTCCTCAAGACAAAGTTTTGAAAGATATGAAAATGTTTTTGCAAACATAAGACTCATACCAATCTTTCATAAAAGTTGAGGAAATAACAATGAAATGTTAACTCAGTATAAAAGCTATAATCAAATTGCCACTTTACATTAGTTTCTGATGGTCTGACATGTCACCAGGAGAAAGCTTAGGGACCCAGAAACCCAGAGCTGACTTATGACTTAGACTCTGACTCACCCTTCTCCGGAGCCCTCCTCTGAAAGGAAGGAGGCACGGTCGAGTCCTGGAGGAAACCTGTGTCCCGAACCTTCCATTACTGACATTCTGAGCTGTTGCTTTATATCAACGTGCTCCAAATAATGGTCCTTCCACCCAGAGGAGCCAACAGCAGCAGCAGGAGCCAGAGGACAGACACCAGACAGATCCATCCACAAACCACACAGCGGGTTCCACCAGGAGATCTGACCCTGGCGACTTGGGTGGCGCTCAGCTCGCTAATAACAGACACTCCCATAAGAGCCCAACTGTGGCTATCCGGTCACCATTCATTTTGTCTGAGACACTGGCTCTCCAGAAGCGTCACTAAAATATAAGTATCTCCTTCTGGAGAAAGCCAGACCTCAGCGCCA
Organism: Panthera uncia; assembly: GCF_023721935.1. Lineage (NCBI taxonomy): Eukaryota > Metazoa > Chordata > Mammalia > Carnivora > Felidae > Panthera > Panthera uncia. Next base: position 1,099,249 of record NC_064809.1, on the reverse strand, counting down.
GCATAGGACTCATCCATCAGGCCAGAGGGGACAACCTGCGGGGAGAGGAGATGGCTCCACAGAGGAGGTTGACAGCGGCAGAGGCATTGGCACGGCAGCAGGAAGCCCCGAGCGAGAGCCTGAGCATGGTGCGAGGTGCATGTCCAGGAGTGGGGACGGACAGGGCCACGGAGAGGAGGCACCGGCCCAGGCTCTGGGTGCACAAGAGGGTCGGGGGAAGGCAGGAGAGCAGGGCTAACCAGAAGGCTGGCCCGGCCAACGGGAGGCCAGTCACAGGGTTCTGCTGTGGCACCTGCTTAAGGCTGGAGGGATGGGCAGCACCAGCCTGGAGATGAGGCGGCCTGCGGATTTTGCTCTGCACTTCAAAGTCCACGAGAACACCCAACACCACTTTGGGTCAGAGGCCAGGCCAATGCCGCGGTATCAATGGTGAGTCACAGCCTGGGGAGGAGCCCGCAGACACCTCGCCACCTTGGGCTTCCGGACGGAAAACAGAGCTCAGGTATGTGATGTGTGACCTTCAGGCGCCCCAAGGCCACAGAGCAGTGTCAGGGGCCTGCTGGCATCTAGGCCTGTCTGAACGCGCCTCACGGCCGCTGGCTCAGAATCCTCTCTTCTCCACCTACTGCACCTGCAACTCCAGTCCAAATAAAGGCAACACCACCTCTGTCAGCCTCCAAAGCACACGCTGCATTCCTGGCAGGGAGGTCAGCAAAGGAAGGCTTCCTGTCTGGTTCTCAGCCACAAAGTCAGTATCTGCAAGCATTTCCATGGGACTACGTCCAAGGGGGAAGGTCACTGGGTCACAGAGCCCTGGCTGTCCATTCCTAGCACGTGGTCAGGAAGGTCACCCGGTCACAGAGCCCCGCCTGTCCATTCCTAGCACGTGGTCGAGAAGGTCACCCGGTCACGGAGCCCCACCTGTCCATTCCTAGCACAAGGCTTCACTGCAAGGTACTGACTGGATCTAGGGTTTCTTTGGTTTTTCTTTTTGCCACAAGGAAAGGATTTGCAGGTCTAGAAGTATTGTTTCTTTTTATACTTGTGGGTCTTTTCAGGTCTGTATATACCTATCATGTCACTACTGAGTTTGTGAGTCTTGCTGTTCCTCAGAAACGTCAAGTTTTTCCCATATAATTTCTCATATGATTTCCTTTTCACAGGAAGCTGTTTTTATCAGTATGGTCAAATGGTTGTTTTGGGTTTGATTTTTGTTTTTGTTTGTTTGAGGTTTTTTTGCTATAGTGTTTACCATGTCTGGAGAGCCATAAACAGTAAATACATGGTATATCAATGCCCAGAATAGAATAGTTAGAGTATTTTGATGAAACACTATTTTTAGATTATAAATTTCAAGATGTATCTATAGTATCTTGTTTTAAAAAATTTAAAAAGACATTTGAAACTTAGACATTTATAATTTAGGGAAACTTCTATAACCATTTTTTAAGAAGCCATTCTAATAAAATCATCTAATTGGCCCAAACACAATAAATATCGCTTTCTAATAAAGACCAAAGGGAAGTCAGGACAAGGCTGTTTTCACATACCGCCCCTTGATGCCACAACCGCCTCAGGGGGCAGAGGTTTCACCCGACACGAAGCAAACCAGTGTCCCTTTGCTGGCTCCTCCGCCACCCCCACCCCTCAGTAGAGTCTGTGGAGTCACAACCCAGCCAGGGTCAGGAAGGTCTGCTGTCTGCACTCCAGCTTTGAGTTCTTACGGAGCTCACGGAGAAAGTGACAAATTTAAAGCTCTGTGTTTCAGGAAAGGCTTTGGGGGACTAACCCACCCCTGTGAGGCCCCCCTGGTGTTCTGCGCCCTCCCAGACACGGGTGGGGGTGGGGTACCCAGAGGGCAGGAGGGAGGAGGGCAGGGCTGGGGCACACTCGCCGGTGCTGTCCGTGGTGCTGCCCAAAGGGCTGTTCCCAGCAATGCGGGGATCTTGTTGGCTCCCGTCAAACTTCTCCCACAAATTCTGATTCACGTAAAGGGAAGGATTGGGGGGCTGGGGGTGAAGAAGGGTGCAAAAGATGCAGGTTATCCAGAGGCGGCCCAGAACAGAGGAGCACCTCCCCGTTCTGGGAGACCAGAGATTCGAGACCAGACCTACCTCCACCTCTTATCCTCCCAACAGAGCACCTCCGCTTTCTCCCTCACATTTCCCTCCCCCTCCCCTTCCTCTTCCCTGTTTTAGTGCCTGCTCTCCCTACCCTAGACCTGTGATTCCTGGTGCAGCTGAGCTCCAGACCTCAGGCTGTCCACCCCTGAGCTCCACGGCGCTGACCTGTGCATCAGACTGATGCCAAGGCACGTCCAGGGGCGGAGGGTCCACTGGAGTCCTTTCTTGGACTCCTGCAACACGTCCATTAGTCCGAACTGCCACCAAAGGGTCACTGACGGCCGAGTCTCTAGAAAGTTAGACCAAACAGCAGCACCTGCAGGGAACTACAGACAGTGTTGGCCCCGGAGAAAGAAATTCCTTATTTCCCAACTCATTTCAAAATCAAAGTTGCAGGGATGAAACACTCTCTAAAGATAAAGGTAAAATGATCTGGGTTCAATGGCCTCTTTTCATACAGGCACTGGATCTTACCATTCTGCCCTATGTGCATCGATAACAAACAAACAAACACAAACACTTTCCCAGCAGTGCCCACTTAATTTTCAGCTAATTTTCAGCATTTTGTAAGCAAATGAACTTAATAAATAGTAATTCTTAAGCAAAGGTATGTACATAAAAAGCATGGGTGAATGGCAATATTGGATGTACATTTGTAATATTTGTAAAAAAAACAAAAACAAAAAAACAAACCTCCAAAACCTTAAAGTATTAATTTACACGTTAATTTGCTTCTAAGTGCTGGAAACTGCACTTCAGTGATATCTGATAAGTGAATGTTTCTGTTAAGTGAATAAAAACATCGAGTAAAGTTGTGCTTCTCTGACTGTTGGCCCTTCTTCATTGAGCAGAGTCCTGGGGGCAGGGGGTCTCTGGAGAATGGTGTGTAGGTTTAGGGAGGGGTCTCAGAGGGTCTGCCCGCCCCAGGGAAGTGGCACATCCACTCTAAACCCAGGGGGTCCCCCAGCCCCGACGCTACCCTCACAGCCGTCCTGTAAACCAGCGACCGAAAGCATCACAAATCAACATGTGCCTTTGCCCCCATTTCCTCACTGTCAAGTGTGGGGACAACTGTCATCCCCCAGCCTCGAGGGCCATGAGTGGACTCGGGGTGTCGTGGTGCTTTGAAAGGGTAAACACACTGCAAATACTTAAGAGGCTCTGTGCCCCCGCCCAGATGTGCCACCGCACATGAAAGGTGGGCTGGTAGTTCTCCTGCGGAACACTCGTGGACCGAAAACATCACTCAGGTTGTTGGTGGCCTCGGCTCTACAGGACTGTGCATGGCTGAACATTCCAGAGTTCAACCCAACATTTCCCAGTGACACGCTCTGTCCCTTCCTGGGGACCGGCCATGTCACCTGTCACTCTAGCAGTGTGCTGAGCACAGGATTTGTGGGCTACACATAGGACGGCTCGTCTGCAAGTAAGCGTCTGGTCTACCAGTGTCTGAAACTCCAGCACACATGCCTTTGGGTGATGATTTCTCGCGTTGTCCACACTTACTTCCACTAACCACAGTGAGACTCCACTCAAGACAGGACATAGCGGGGCTCAGGTTGAGGGCAGAGGTGAAGGCAGGGATCTGACACACACGTTCACCCTCGGACCAGGGCCAGGGAGGACTGGGCGGGTCTCACTGTGAGTTTCCCCCGAGAGAGAGGAAGTCGGGGCCACAGTTACTAGTAAGGAAGAGAGTGGACCTGAGCACACAAAGAAGGTTCAAGACAAGTCACAGATGCATCAGGAGTGTAACACGTCTCAGACGTCACCTGGTCCAAATCACCAAGCTTTGGGAGTCCAGATGTCTGGCGGCAGGGACTGTCACCACTGACCAAAGACCAAAAAACCTCTGCAGACTGGCCTCCGCGTGTCCCAGAAGTGACTCTCGGCCGGTACCCAACATGCACTCTCGCTCCTGGAGGACACCCTCCTGCCAGGGGAGAGCGGCAGAACAGACGGAGAACGTGACAGGTATGCATGAAGTCTGAGGAGCGAGGTGACCAGATAAGCACCGTGACCATCGTGCCTTGTCCACTCCACAGCTACTCAGGGCGTGGGCTGGCCTTAACTTGGCAGAAATGCGCTCTCCCAAGTGAGTTTCAGGAAGCCAGTGTCCTTACAGATCCGCTTTCTGGAAACGTCATCCCCAAAGATGGAGGGTGAGAGGACCCGCTCTCCCTCCCCCTCTCCTTCTCTCCCTGTCCTCTTCCCCCTCCCCACTCTCCTCCCCCTCTCTCTTCCTTCCCCTCCCCTCCCTCCCTCCTCTCCCCCTCTCTCCCTCTTCCCCCTCCTCCTCTCTCCCCCCTCCCCCCTCCCCCTCTCCCTGTCTTCTTTCTCTCTCCCCACTCTGCCTCCCCGTCTCTGCCCCCTCCCCCTCTCTCCCCCTTCCCCTCTCCCTGTCTCTTCCTCCTTCCCCCTCTTCTCCCCTCCTCCCTGTCTCCCCCTCCCCCTCCTTCTCTCCCTGTCCTTCCCCCTCCCCTCTCTCTTCCCTCCTTTCCTCCCTCCCCCCTCCTGTCCCCTCCCTTCCCTCCCCCTCCCTCTCCTTCTCTCACCCCTCTCCCTCTCTCCCCCTCCCTCTTCCTCACACACACACTCTCACACTCACACTCTCACACACTCACACTACAGGATACAAAGTCGCTGCTCCGTAAGCCTCCTCCCTGGAAGAGCACGGCTCACGCCCATTCACTCCACACCCACCACCTGCTCAGCAAATGTCCCTTCCACTGCACCTGCCCCTTCAATTACGCCACCACAGCACTGCCCCAGACGCCCCGGCAGCCAGCCGAGTGACACTCATCAGACCTTCCGTGCAGTGTTCACACAGGCTCCGTGAGCGCAGGCAGTGAGGGTCCTGGGACAGCCGCTGGGGTCCACCACAGCCCTAGGCCGCCAGGCCCAGGCCTCAGGAGTAGGCTGGGACCCTCAAGACAAACCCAGGGCGATGCTGTCAAAACAGCAAAGAGACACTGGCTCCTTTCCGAGCAACTAAAGTCACTGAGACGCTCTTCCCTGCTCCACTCTGCCTTTGACAAAATGGGCCTCGGTCCTGTCAGTTCTGGTCACCCGAAATGGCAATGTCCTCCACAATATGAGATAGCAGCCGGCGGCGAGGGCAGCAGGCCGGCCAGCAGAGCCGGGAAGGGACGGAGGCAGAGGGTGTGGGGCCGGACGGGGCCCTGCGTGCACGGTGGCTCTGATCCTGGTTCGCAGCGTGGGCCTCTCCCCACCCCCCAAGGGTGCACACAGGGGAGACACACGTTATCTTTCAGATATCCAAGGGGACCACCCCCGGAATTCCACGTGCTACCCACACACCCCTGAGTCCAGCTGGGCACTGAGACAGGTGCTCAAGGAGCCACCGCAGGCCCTCCTCCCCCCAGCTTCTATAATAAATAGCGTGTCTTGAGCCTTGCCTTGGACAAGCCACCGTGCTCAGTCCTGAGACAAATAAAAACTATGTGGATGTCTGGTCCCAAGGAGGTGACGGATTACCAGGTGAAACAGAACATAATAAGGTTCAAGTTACAATAACACCAAAGCCAGACACTGGCAGAATAGAGCCCGCCCAAGCAGGGGTCTGGCACTTGCTAAGGAAGCCAGCTCCCGAGGCCGCAGCACCCGCTAGTCGGACGGTACAGCTGAAGGGCGCGTTCCCATTTTCTAAGGAGTATAAAACTACCCTCTTTGTTGTCATCAGAGAATTTTTATTGCACTCTGGAGGAGAGAGCCGTGCCAGGAGGACAGTAAAATAGAGGCAGTTCCTATCGGCCTGGAGCCCATAATGTTAGACAGTCAAGGCTGCGGGCTTCAGTAGTAAATACAGAATTTCTCATCACTCATGGCCGTTAAATCTAAAGCAAGTACTGCAAGAATCCACACTGAATGCATTCCTAGGTGCTGCTGGAGATTCAGGAGACAAAAGATACGCACATACCAGGAACTCAAGGCAGGTTTCAGAGCAAATATGGTCCCTCCTTTTGAGAAATTCCGGTCAAACTAGGAAAACAAAGTAGCCACTCTGTTCCCTCCTTTTCCCAATTCTGGGTCTACAGTTTACTACCCTTCTGTGCTATCCTCCAAACTCCACTTGTGTTAAGTGGCAACCGTCGCGCCCAAAATTTGCACAGCCGACAGCACCATCTCGATCTGAGACCCTTCGTTACCCAGAAAGAAGTGCTGTGCCCTTAGCTGCCATGCCCCACCCCCAGCCCCTGCCAGCTGCTGGAACCACAGACCTACTTTCCGTGTCCGTACGCATGCCCATCCCAGCCAGCACGTTCACGGAATCGCAGGGATCAGACACCGTAGGGCCTTTGGCATCTGCCGCTTTCACCTGGCATCACGTTGTCAAGGTCCATCCGTGTTGTAGGCTGTGCCAGGCCTTCACTCCTTATTTCTGAGTAACATTCCACTGTATGGACACGACCCGTGTTGTCATCCACCCAGCAGCTGGTGGATTCTCAGGTTGTTTCCACTTTCTTACGATTATGAATAATGCCGCTGTAAACGCTCACATACAAGTTTTTATATGGGCACGTGTTTTTGTTTGTTTGTTTTTAAAGATTTTTTTATGTTTATTTTTGAGAGAGGGAGACAGAGCATGAGCGGGGGAGGGGCAGGGAGAGAGAGGGAGACACAGAATCCGAAGCCGGCGCCAGGCTCTGAGCTGTCAGCACAGAGCCCGACTTGGGGCTTGAATTTGTGATCTGTGAGATGATGACCAAGTTGGATGCTCAACCGACTGAGCCACCCGGGCGCCCCTTGAATGGGCAGGTTTTAACTTCTCTTGGGTATATACCTAGCAGTGGAACTGCTATAGGTCAGTGAGCAATCCCATAGTTAACACTTTGAAAAAATGTAAACCGTCTTCCAAAGTGGCTGCATCTCTTTGCATTCCCATCAGCAGTGCATGAGCTTTCCAATTTTCTCCACATCCTTACATATACTTGTTATTTTTCAACAGAGACTGGCACCTGTCTGTCTTTCTTTGCCATTACAGCCATCAGCGAGTGTCAGGGGGATCCCACTGAGCTCAGGCTGCATTTCCTTAATGACTAACGAGGTTGGGCTTTTCACATGCCTGTTGGTCGTCTGTATGTCTTCTTTCAAGAAATATCAGATCCCTTGCCCACTGTGAATCTGGGTTATTTGCCTTTTTATTGTTGAACTACAAGATTTCTTTGCTTGTTCTGGATACTATTTCCTCCTCAGATACATTACAAAAGTAACTTAAAAGTTTTCCCTCCCTCTCTGTACACTGCTGCTCTACTTTCTTGATGATGTCCCTGTAAGCACAAAAATGTCTAACTTTGATGAAACCCAATTTATCTATTTTTCCCTTTTGTTGCTTATGCCATTGCTTTCATGTGTAAGGGACTCCTGTCCAACCCAAAGCCAGGAAGATTTCAACCTGTGTCTCCTTCCAGGAGTTGCATAGCTCTTACATTTAGGAAATTTCTCCCCTTTGGGTTAATTCTTACATACGGAGTGAGGTAGGGGTCCAGCCTCACTCCTTGGCATGTGGGAATCCAGACGGCCTATCATTTGTTGAAGAGTGCTCATTCTCCATGGACCAGTCTTGGCGCCCTTCTCAAAAACCAACTGACCATAAACATGAGGAACTGTGTATGGGCTGTAGAAGTTCTTCTGTGGATTCCTCAGGGTCACATCCGTGTACACAGAGACCACCTGACTTCTTCCTTTCCAATACTTACATCTTCTGACTATTTTTCTTGCTTAATTTCCTGGCCAGAACCTTTGGTTCAATGTTGGAAAGAGTAGTGAAAACAGGGGTTTGGTCTTGTTCCAAATCTTAGGGAGGAGGATTTCAGTCTTTCACCATCGAGTGGGAGGTAGCTGCAGGTTACTCGTAGACAGCCCTTAATGGGTGGAGAAAGCTCCCTTCTGCCCCTGGTTTGCTGAGTGGTGGACTTTTCCCAGTGCTTCCCCTGCATCTACTGACACCGCCATTTGAGCCCCTATCTAGTGTCCTTTCGTGTCAGCCTGAGGGACTGAGGTGCGTTCTTGCCAAGGCAGGGATCTGCTGCTGACAGATCCTCAGTTTGTTTATCTGGGGACAGCTAACGTTCTCCAGTTCTGAAGGACTGCTGGCCTTTCACGTCTGGCTTCCTGGCTGACCTCTTCTACCAGCATTTTGAACATGTCTGATGCCTTTTGACCTCGTTTCCGATCAGAAACCAGCTATTAATATTATGGAGGATCCCCTGTACGTGATATTTCTCTCTAGCTTCACTCAAGATTCTTTGTCTTTGTTTTTTCACAGTTTAATTAAGATGTGTCCAGGTACCGATCTCCTTATGTTTATCCTACATAGAGGTCATTGAGACTAATGTTTTTCATGAAATTTGGCAAGTTTCTGGTCATTACTTGTTCAAATATTCTTTCTGCCCCTGTCTTTCCCCTCTCCCTTGGGACTCATGGCCATGACAGGTGTGTTTGTCACCTGATGGTCTCTGAGGCTCTGTTCATTTTACTTCATTCTTATTTCTCTCTGTTCTTCGGATGGAATCCTCTCAATGGACATATCTTCAAATTCACCGATTATTTATCCTGGCAACACAAATCTGTTGTTAAGTCCTATGTGTAGCCTGGACAATGCTTCCTCCCAAAGATGTCCCACATCCTAATTCCAAGAACTTGGGTTACCTTAGAGAGCACAGGGACTTTGCATGTGTGATGCAGTTAAGGATCTTGAGAAGGAGAGATTATCCCGGGTTATCTGAACCAGCCCCACTGCAGTCACAAGGGTCCTTACAAAAGACTCTGAGGATCAGAGTGCATAATAGAAGATGCCAGGACAGAAGCAAGAGACACCAGCGATGAGAAGGGACCACCAGCCAAAGAACACAGGCAGCCTGCAATGCCACAGAAAGCAAGAAGGGCTTCCCCCGCCTGCCCCCCGCCCCCCCCCCCAAGGCCTCAGGAAAGGACGCAGCCCAACAAAGACCTCACTTTCAGATTGCTGACTGCCAGGACAGCAAGGGAATAAGTCTGTGTTGTTTGAAGCCACTACATTTACATTCATTTCTTACAACAGGAAACTAATAAAAGCCCTCTGGTACTTTTTAGCTTCACAATTCTGCTTGGTTCCTCTTATAACTCTGTCTCTTTCCTGCTAGTCTCTGCTTGGTGAGACGACGTTTACGTTAGTGGACTTCATTCTTTAGGCTGGGCTTCCCCCAGTTTGACACATCAAAACAGCTCACTTAAAGTCCCTGTCAGGGCACCTGGGGGGCTCAGCCGGTTGAGCGACCGACTCTTGATTTCAGCTCAGGTCATGGTCTCATGGTTCATGGGATCGAGCCCTGAATTAGGCTCTGTGCTGACAGCCCAGAGCCTGCTTGGGATCCTCTCTCTCGCCCTCTGTCTCTGCCCCTCCCCAACTTGTACTTTCTCTTTCAAAATAAATAAATAAGCTCAAAAAAAAATAAAAGTAAAATAAAGTCCCTGTCCAGGAAGTGAGCATCTGGACTTCCTCAGGGACAGACTCTACTGACTGTTTCTCTTCCTGTGTCACGTGTCTCCTTCTGTCACGTGTGGCCACCAAAGTCTCTGTCCAGTGAGCTTGGTAACCAGCTAACAGAGCCCTTCAACAATCACCATAAATGCCGTGAACCAGTAAGATGCCCGGTGTTTGTAGAGCACTCTGGGAGCACGTGGGAGCACGCCTTTACTGCCCCGACAGGCAGCTTACGACTGCGTCTCGGCCCTCCACCCTCTCCCTGTGCAGAGCCTTGAGCTCAGCCAGAAGGGGGAGATCAGGACCGATTCGGGTCTTCCCGGGCACGGAGGTGTGCACAGACCTTCCAGATCCCCAGGACTGGGTGAGCTTTCCCGAAGCCCTCTGTGGACATCCATTTCCGCAGTCTTTCCTGTTCAGTTTTTGGTCAGCTTCTTATGTGTCCTGTGACTGTCACCCCAGGCAGCTGTGATGGGGAGCAGTTGCTGACTTTCTCCCTAACAACCGGCCCAGGGAAACAGGCTGTTCACAGGACAAGTTGTGGGTCAGACCAAAGGAAGACAAGCCCTGTGAGGCAGGGTTCCCGGGGAGGTAGCACTTTTGACAACAGTCACATGGCGATGCTCTGGGGACAAGGCTCTTGGGGAGTTCTCTCCAGTGGTGACCAGGCCGCAGTATCTTGCACTGCTGTCACTGTGAGGCTGGGGGACAGGGACAGCTGAAGTTAAACCAACACTAAACTTGCTATTTCTACCAAGATTCAAGATTCAGGCACTTTCCCTTGAATTGCTGCAGTCTTTGGGCATTTTCCCGAGCTCTGCAAAGGGTGATTGTGACAATTTTTGTCAGTGTTCTCACTGCTTTCAAAGAGAAGGTTTTCAGGGGTCCCCACTCTCCACTCCCAAAGTGCCATAGCAAAGCTGCCTGCTTGTACGGTCAGGGTCCTGGTTGTGCACATACTAAGTAGAAGGAAAAGCCTGAGCTTCAGCTTCTGTTCCAGAAGTTACGCTGTACATCATTAAACATCTGAGAGAACCCCTTGGTTCCCCCATGAAGCTTCCCAATCTTTGTTACCTGCTCCAAAGATCAATCTTTCTTACAGAAGAAGAGGCTCTGTCCTTTGTTGAGCATTTTTTCATGAACAGAGATAAGTTTTCCTATCCATTTAGCCATAATAGCTCCAGAACATCTGAGAGCTTGAAAACGGCTAATGGAAAGCCATGCATGATGTGTCATTAAAAATGATTCACTAGAAATACAGCTTTTCAAGAGCCCAAATTTAATAAACATTGGACTATGTGTGTTGACCTTACAGGACACTAGACAATGAAATTTCAAGAAAAAGAAGCAAAACGCATAAGGAGTTAAAAATAAGAAACAAAGCTGTCATTATTTACAGATGGTAAGATTTTAAATATAGAAAGTTCAAAATAATTTACATATAAATCATCAAAGTTAAAGGGAGAATGTATAAGATATAAATACACTTTGTTTACTTCTATTCATGTGACATTCTGGAAAAGGCAAAATCATCAGGCCAGAAAACAGAACAGACAATGCCAGAGCATGGTGGGTGGCGGTTGCAAGGGAACCACGGGGGAAATTTTAGGGTGGTGGGCCTATCCCGTATGGTCCCCGGGTGGTGGGCCTGTTCTGTATGGTTCTGGGTGATGGAAACTTGACTGTGCATTTGCCCAAACCCACAGAACTGGACAGCATGAAGAGCGAACTTTCCAATGCAAATATAAAACAAGGTCCTAGAATGGAATATGACAAATAAATCTAAAGTAACGACATCTGAATGACACGCGTACGATATAACTTCACTCTAGAGAGTAGATTAAAGATGGAGGTGCCTACCAAAGTAACTGCTATTGGGACTAGAAACTAAAGACGGAAGGACCGAACCCGACTCTCTGCATCTGTTTGTCACAGGGTGTGAGCTACCAATTCTGAACATAGTCTCCTTCTGTCCTAGAGATGAACAGAGACGGTGGACGTGGGGGCCTGGTTTCTCCATGTTGGGGACAAGGCACAAATAAGCGAGGATGTGGGAGGTTAGAACACATGCTTTCATCAGAAACATCAGCAAAAATCCGTGTTTCATTTATAGAGAGGGATGAGGGGTGGACAGATAAATGATAAAGAAACAGGGTACACACACATGTTCACACAGGCATGAGTCGCTCTGTCAGCTGTGTGGTAACGTCACCAGTGACGCCCCGTAGCAACAAGCACACCAAATGCTGGGGTCGTGGTTTCTAAATATCATTCTCCAGGACAAGGAGGATGGTATTTCTCCATGATTCTTCGGAGAACTGGCTGACTCTGGGGTTGGGGCAGAGAAAGATGATCCCAGAACATCTTTTTGTAACAGAAAGAAAGACGTTGCTGAATAAAAAGAAACCCATAATTATGGGCGTACGTCAAAGGGACAAAAGAGTCAACTTGAAAGGGCCCTAAATAGAAAAAAAAAAAAAAAAAAAAAAAACAAACAGAACAACGGGAGAAGTACAGTGAATAATGTAGTATTGGATCATAACCCAAAGTATAAAACAAATACCCATGAGTCCAGACGGATACAAGTAAATGACTGCATAAATGAAGGGTGAAGAGGAGACTGAGAGCCCTGAGAAGATTTCCAGGAGCATATGGACACACTCTCCAACCCGAGCTGACAGTGGGCTAGACTTATTCACTTACTCCAAGGAACAGATTATGGAAGGGAAAATTGGTAACCTCACAGTGGACAGAGGGGCTGGTACCACCTTCATCAAGCCTTATCATCCCCAGTGATAAGTCACGTTGCTATGACACGTCCTGATATCATGCAATGAGAAAGTGGTATCTTCCCAAACACCCACACCTGAAATCTAAACTTGAGGAAGACACCAGAGAAACTGAATCTGAGGGACACTGTACAAGACTAACAGTCTTCAAAACTGTCAAGGCCACAAGAAACAAGCGAAGACTGAGGAGACTAAGCAGCTACACACGTTGGGGGTCTCAGACAGGCCCTGGGACAGAGAAAGACATAGTGGGAGAGCCTGCGAGACCCAAGTAAAGTCTGGAGCTTACTCACACTGGTGTGTCCTTGTTAATCTCTTAGTGTGGACAAGCGTGCCATGGTCGTGTAAGATGTAAGGAATCCAGGTGATAGGTACACAGTAACTCTTTGTACTGCATTTTCAACTTTTCTGTTGAGCTAAAATTATTCCAAAATAAGCAATATATGGGGCACCTGGGTGGCTCAGTCGGTTAAGCATCCAAATGTTGATTTTGGCTCAGGTCATGATCTCACAGTTCCTGAGTTCCAGCCCCACATCAGGCTCTGCGCTGACAGCACGGAGCCTGCTTGGGTTTCTCTCTTTCTCCTCCTGCCCCTCCCTGACGTGTGCACATTCAATCTCTCAAAACAAGTAAACATTTAAAAAATAAGCAATATATGAAAAAGAAATTGAGATTTAAGCAAATTTTCCAACATAAGAGCAACACACACACACAAAAAAACCATTGCATTTCTTTTTATGAACAATAAATCGTTTAAAAATAAACTTTTAAATTGGGGCGCCTGGGTGGCTCGGTCGGTTAAGCGTCTGACTTCGGCTCAGGTCATGATCTCATGGTCCGTGGGTTCGAGCCCCGCGTCGGGCTCTGTGCTGACAGCTCAGAGCCTGGAGCCTGTTTCAGATTCTGTGTCTCCCTCTCTCTGTGACCCTCCCCCGTTCATGCTCTGTCTCTCTCTGTCTCAAAAATAAATAAAAAAACGTTAAAAAAAAATAAATTAAAAAAAAATAAATAAATAAAAATAAACTTTTAAAACACCATTTACTAAAACATAACAATTATGAAGTACCTAGGAATAACTAACCACAGATGTTTAAGACTTTATGGAGAAAATTATACAACTTCACTGAGAATTATTAAAAATAGAAAGACCTAGGGGCGCCTGGGTGGCGCAGTCGGTTAAGTGTCCGACTTCAGCCAGGTCACGATCTCGCGGTCCGTGAGTTCGAGCCCCGCGTCAGGCTCTGGGCTGATGGCTTGGAGCCTGGAGCCTGTTTCCGATTCTGTGTCTCCCTCTCTCTCTGCCCCTCCCCCGTTCATGCTCTGTCTCTCTCTGCCCCAAAAATAAATAAAAAACGTTAAAAAAAAAAATAGAAAGACCTAAATACACGCAGTGTTAGCCCACGTTCTTATATTGGAAGACACGTTCCTTTAAAACATCAATTCTCTCCAAATTGACCTCCAGATTCAATGGATGCCAATCCAAACTCCCAACAGACTTTTATTTTTTAAACCCTAGGTTTTCCCTATTAAATGCAAAGATTACAAAACTTGGTTAATCAAGATATTGACACGGGGATTGGGAAATAGGCAGCAGATCAGAATACCACGAGCCCAGACACAGGGCGGGATACGTGTCCACAGATGGACGCTGGGTAAGTGTCCAAGGGGACTGTGTGGGTCACCGGTGCTGGGACCACTGAACATTCATGTGGAAAACACAGGAAGGCGTGCTCCGATCTCCCACTATATGTAAAAGTTGATTCCAGTTGTGTTGGAGGCCAGGTGTGGAATCTTTTGCAAGATTACACAGAAAACTACCTTTGTAACCTTGGGAAAGGGAAAAATTTCAATAACGTAGATACAAAAAACAAAACCTACAAAGGAAAATATTGATAAATTTGACTCCATTAAAACTTTTTAGGGGCACCTGGGTGGCTCAGCCGGTTAAGCATCTGACTCGGTTTCAGCTCAGGTCAGGATCTCACAGTTCATGGGTTCAAGTCCCACATCGGACCATGCGCTGACAATGCAGAGCCTGCTTGGGATTCTCTCCCCTTCTCTCTCTCCCTCTCAATCTCTCTCTCTCTCTCTCTGCCCCTCCCGTTTGCTGTCTCTCTATCAAAGATAAATAAACATTGACAAGATCATTTGGAGAGACTTGAGCAGAGCAGGAACCAAGTGCGGGGCGTGCTGAGGGCAGGGCCTGTGTGACTGCCCAGCCACCCCCATGAACTAGCTGTACTTGTTAGCATAGCTGAACAAGGGACATCAGACAGCCCAGCAACTCAGTGTCAGGGAATATGCCCACGAAATCCTGTGCCCGCCCACCAGAGACTTAGCAAACTCACCCGTAGCCCTGTACCCAACAGCACGGCTGTTCACGCACTCAGGCTGTCCCCTCCTTGTGCCCAGGCTGGGCCTGGGACTGGCAGACGTGTAAACATGGACCTGCGAACACCTGGCTGGGGCCCACCCTGCTGACAACTTCCTCCGAGTCTCCCGATGGCTGTGCCTGGGAGGGCCCTTCCCGTAACCAGGCCAGGCCGTGAGTTCACAGACAATCTTGTCCACAGTGCGGGTGAACTCTGCGTGCTGCCAGACCCCTCAGTGGCCGTGAAGCAGGCATCCTTGTCACCAGCCCAGCAGGGGACAGCCACTGCATGGGAAAAGCCAGCGAGCACGCCCAGCCCGGCCGGTACCCACAGAACCAGGGGAGATATGGGCAGAGGGGCGCGAGCCACTGAGTTGGGAAGAGACGAGCGGGGCCACCCACCGTCCTCCACTGCAGCTTGGACATGTGTGGCCAGAACTGCTTGTGTCCTGGAGGGTGAGGCCTGGGAGCATAACAGGACACAGATCCACTTACATGAGACTCAAACACAGGCACATCTGAGCAATCACGACTCAAGGGTTCTATTTCCATTAAAGCTACAAAGAAATGCAGAGGAGTAGTGTCACAGATGTCCAGACAAAGGTCACGTTTAGGAGAAAGGAAATCAGGTAGGACGGGCAGGTCTGGGTTACTGGCAACACTCTACCTTTAACTCAAGTACAAGTGCTCTGTCCCTCCTAAATGTCACACTACACCTTGTCTTTAAATCCTATGCAGGCGTTTAAGGCGCTGCCTGATAGACGTGGTCGATTTCCGCTTAAAGTTTTTGTTTTTAGAGCAACACCATTCCTAGGAGCTTTTTGTTCCTTTGCTGTGGTTTTATTAGTGTATCAAAGATAAGGGTAGTGACTACACAGCTAGTATCCTGTGATGGGGAAGGGGTTGCTCACAACGGCGGGTTCGGGATCCCGCCTTTGAGTGTGCGAGACCTGAAGGCATGGGAAGTCGCTCCGTCGGGACTGAAGACCTGAGGCAGTGCTACTCACAGAGGCACGGAACATGCCGGAAGCATCCACAGACACGAATTCCCACCTGGGACGTGGTGGCATGTCCTGCATCCTGACCGCCGTGGGATCGAGCACGCTGGCACGTGAGAGGCGGTGTGCACGGCACGGGGGCAGTGGCTCCCCGTCCCCAGAACCAGCCCAGAGCCACGGGGCTGCGTTCCCGTCACCTGCCCCTCCTTCGGGGCTCGGGGACACAGTGGTCCCCCACAGCCTTGCTCTTACTCCGCCCCATTCCTGAGCACCTCACGCAAAACCACGGGGCCACGGTGGACAGCTGACACCACGCTTCCTTATTTTTCAAAATAAAGCCAAGCGTCAGCCTGGGTTTCGGAAATTCCATGAGAGGCCTGCCCAGAATTGGCCCTGGGGCTCCCACAGGGGTGGGAGGTGTGGACCACCGGCACCAGGACCCTCTGAAGGGGGAAATTAATCAGCAGACGGCCGTCCCAGAAGCTCATTCTCCTCTTCTGACCAACACAAGTGGACGTCTTCACGGGTTTCGTGTTCTTTAATTCCTCACGCCATGGCACGAGGCCAAACCCTGGGCACCTGGCACGTGTCGGTTGCCTCGGGGACAGACAGACAAGGTCAGCGCATCCTCGGGCAGCACGCACCCCAGGAGAAATCACACGGCTCACTCGGGAGTCGACGAGACAGGCCGCCCCCACCCTGGGCCCACACAGCAGGTGCGCTGTCCCCAGCGGCTTTGCGTGCCGGAGAAGGAAAGGTGGCTCTGAGGGCTGTCACCGAGAACTCAGGTGAGACAAACGCAGTGTCCAGGGCTGGAGCAGGCTTCATCGCGCAGGTAAACACAGGCTTCACAAGACGAAGAGAACTTCATGGAATACCCAAGAACCTCATCTTGTGAGATTCAAAATTCAAAAAAATTTTTTTAATGTTAACCTTATAAAACAATCAAATTCCTATATGTTCTTTCTTTTTAATGTTTTATTTACTTTTGAGAGAGAGAGTGTGCACATACAAGCAGGGGAAGGGGGGGAAGGCAAGAGAGAGAGGGAGAATCCCAAGCAGGCTCCACGCTGTCAACACACAGCCCAAACTGGGGAACTATGAGATCATGACCCGAGCTGAAGTCAGACGCTTAACCGACTGAGCCACCCAGGCGCCCTGAATTCCTAGGTGTTCTTTAGTCTATTGGTGGACTTTTCCCCCATTTCTTTGATCTACCTCTGTGTGCATTTACTACCACTGCACAGCTTTAATCACTATAGATTGTTAATCTCTAGCAACCCCCATCAACATTTTCATGACTAGTTTTACTCACTGCTCATTTCTGGACTAACTCGTCTAGAATCCTATTCCAAGTTTTATTGGGATTAGATTAAATTTATGGACTAACTTTAGGGGGACTGATGACTTTTTGGTGTGGAGACTCCTTGCCAAAAGTGTGGAATGCTTTTCCATACGTTCAAATTTTTAAAACATTTTCCGCCTTTTACCCTTTTTTTTCCACCCCCACCCCCACCCTGTCAACCACCAATCTGTTCGGCACCTTTAAGTTTATTTTGGTTTTAGACTCCACATACAAGTAAGACCATACAGTACTTGTCTTTATGACTTCTTTCACTTAGCAGAACGCCCATGACATCCACCCGTGTGGGAAGATCTCTTTCTTTCTCATGGCTGAATAACATTCCGTCGTATACACACCACATCTTCTTTACCCACTCGTCCGTCAACAGACACTTAGCTTGTTTCCAGGTCTTCGCTACCACGAATAATGCTGCAATGAACAGAGGGTGCAGATATTTTTTTGAATTAAGTGTTCTCATTTTCTACAGATAAATACCCAAAAGCTGGATGGCTGGATCATAAGGTAATTTCATTTTTAACTTTCTGGGGACCCCCCATACTGGTTTTGGCAGAGCGGCTGCACCAGTTTGCACTCCCACCAGCAGTGCAAGAGGTTCCCCTTTCTCTGCATCCTCGCCAGTGCCTGCTGTTTTTTGTGTGTTGGATACCAGCCATTCTGACAGGTGTCACGTGGCACCTCCTTGTGGTTTGCATTTCCCCGATGGTCGGTGACACTGAGCACCTCCTCACGTACCTGTTGGCTACCTATTTGTCTTCTTTGGAAAGGTATCTCTGCCCGTATTTCAATCAGATCGGGGTTTTTTGCTTTCAAGTTGTAGAAGTTCTTTATATATTTTGGAAATCAGCCTTTTATCAGACATGTGATTTCCAAGTATTATATCCCCGGTAGGCTGCCTTTTCACTCTGTGGATGGTTTCCTTTGCTGAGCGGAAGCTTTTTAGTTTGATGTGGTCCCACCTGTTCACTGTTGTTTTTGTTGACTTTGCTTTTGGTGTCAGGTCCAAAAACTCGTCACCAAGACTGATGACAAGGCGCTTACTGCCTGGGGTCTTAGATTTAAGACTTTCATCCGTTCTGACGTTATGTTTGTGCACGGTGGAGGACAGTGGCCCAGTGTCATTCTTCAATGCTGCTGTCCAGTTCTTGCAACACCATTTGTGGAAGAGACTGTCCTTTCCCCATTGTGTGTTCTTGCTCCCTTGTCGTGAATTAATTGGCCGTGTAGGTGTGGGTTTATTTCTGGATCCCATCCTGTTCCACCAAGTTATGTGTCTGTTTTTGTGCCAGTACCATACTGTTTCGATCACTATAACTGTGTGACATAGTTTAAAATCAAGGAGCTCGATGCCTCCAGCTTTGTGCTTTCTCACGACTGCTTTCAATTTTCAGAGTCTTTTGTGGTTCCACACAAATGTAGGACTTGTTCCAGCCGTACGGATAAATGTCGTTAGAATCCGGACAGGGATTGCACAGAATCTCCACGGTGCTTTGGGTAGGATGGACATTTTAACAACACTGGTTCTTCCAATCCTTAAGAATCTTAAAGATGTGTGTCCTCTTATACTAGACCCCAGTTTAATCTTCCCATTTCTAAATATTACAACTTTTTAAAAACAGCATTGATTACTGAATAGCACAGAATCTCTGCGATTTGGAGGCCACAATCCCTGTCTCCTCAAGAATTACATTTTGCAAATCAAATAGCAGTGGGACATCAGAGATCTGTATCAAAACAACCAGAGAGGGACAGAGCTCACAGGACATGGGCCATGAGATGGAAACTACCAGAACCGGCTGTGGGAACAGGGCTCATCATCCTCTTCTGCTTTTGTGTATGTTTGCAAATGTCCATAACAAGCAGTTTAGAAAGAAAGGGGAAAAGGAAACGGTCAATACTGCTGCCCAGGCAACAGAAAATTATGTATTTACTGCCTTCCCTTCTGCCTTGTAAGACGACGACCCAAGAGCAGATGGCAGTCCTCAGGCGGCAGGGGTGCTGCTCCAGGGCCCTCCGTCAGAGAAGGAAGGGCAGGGGGACACCCTGCGTGTGCCCAGGAGCAGCACTCGTCCACAGGGTGCCGTCACCCCCATTCCGTGTCCCCAGCGTGTGTGCATACACACGTGATTCACACGTGCATGAGCGTACATGGGTGACGTGAGCACTGCACGTGTGTGCCTGTGTGTGGTGTGTGCAGTGCACCACGAGCACATGCGTGTGGTAGGGTCACGTGCGGCATGTGGGTCACGTGCGGTTACATGTGGGGTATGTGCACGCATCTGGTGTGCTCATGCAAGCCCGTGGGTGTCCCGTGTGATGGACATGCACGCATGTGCACTGGAGAGAGCGAGCCCAGGGCAGCCGTGGGATCACATGTGGCTCCCAGCTCCCCTCACTGCCTCTGTGGCAGCCACTCACCAGGTCCACACAGCCCTCCTCCCCAAGTTTCCCTCAACCCTTTGCGCAAGCCACATATGGTGCCGTCACTGAACTCCCCTCGACTGCCCCGTTCCTCTAGGACCTTCAATGACTCTGTCTGTCATCCTGCCAAGGGCTGCCCTGTCCCCTCCTCCCCAAGCTCTCCCTCCAACACTGTGGCCCCGCGTCCCACGCAACAAATGTGCATAGACGGCCCACGTCATGTCCTGTGTAAGCCTCTCACGTTGTCAGTCTTTCACAGGACAACAGTGAGATGTATCCTGTGCACCTGCTATGGTGCCTGACACGCTGGACAGCCGTGAGGAGGGGAGGTCTGGGAATCGCGTCCTCCCTGCATGGTGTGCAAACCCTGTCCTCAAGTTACAACTCCTGAGCTTGTTTATGCGTCTGTGTCACTAGCATAAGGCCCGTCTTCTGGACGCAAGGTGACATCTGGATTCTAGCGCCTAGCGGGCGAGCGGTGAGCGTCTGCCCGGACACGTGTGCCGAGAAGGGAGAGGCCTGTGGCGTAATGCTCATGCTGCGGGTGCCTCAGTGAAGGACAGCGAAAAATGCCGACGACCCTGAGTGCTGTGTCCACACCCTAATCCTGACACTTATGGATTATGGCCAAAGTCGTGAATCTCTGAGTCTCCACACCCTCATCTTTAAAATGAGGTCTCTGCCTGGTTGTTGCCGATGTTCAATTTCTGCTCGAGTTCCAATTACCTTTTTCCCCCGTGGTTATCTGCACGACCTCTCAATTGGAAAAATATTGCGTCCTTACTAAACGCTAAACAAACAAAAAGCCTCCAAGAGCGTGCCAGGAGCTGGGAGAGATTAACAAGAAGCCAACCATCCAGGGCCAAATAAATGCCCGTCCTGTCCTTAGACTGCTTCTCCAGTCCTGTCCCTGTGCCTCAGCACCTCCCACCCAGCCTGCCCGGTCCAGATGCCCCTGCCTGTGTGTCTCCACCTCCGTCTGTCTCTGCCTCTATCTCCCTGCCTCTCTGTCTCTGCCTCTGTCTCTCTCACCCTCTCCCTGCCTCTGCCTCTCTGTCTCTAACACACACATGTTGTCTCTTGGGCCTCGAACGTCAGGTCAGCACCGCACCCAGCTTCTTCCGCTCAAGAACCCACGAGCGGGTGGCATCACGCAGACACGGCTGCCCCTTCGCCGGCTTCCCTCTGGGATTCGTCTGTGCTCCCGTCTGTACAAGAAGAGGGGTCTCTGTCAGGATCTCCGCTGCAGGCACGGAGCTGTTCACGTGGACATACCAACTGACGGACAACAGAAGGGGCAAGTCCAGAAACACGCCGTGCCCCTCGCTCGACGGGACCCCACACGCGCACATGGAAATCAGGTGGGGACACAGGTGCGCCCCTGCGTGACCTTCTCTGTGATCCTGCCTGGGACAAGCCACTTGTTACACAGCACGTTGTGAACATGACGTCGAGCTGATGGGAGAAACTCCCCAGGTGCAGAAGCAAAAGAGCGAATACGCAGCGTCCTGACGAATTCATCCTGCCTTCCTACTGCTGTGTGTAGAGGCCAGAGGGGAGGCCGCCCAGTCCAGGGGTGTCGTGGGGGCACAGGCCCAGCTGCGTTAAAACGGGCTGCTGACGGGCGTATCTCAGAGCAAACACCAGCACACTCCTTCTTGGTGCCTCCGGGCACAGAGGTCACACGGCAGGTCCTCAAGGAGCCAGAGACAGAGGACGCGAGCAGCGCAGGACCAGCAGGATGAGCTGGGCCCCGAGCGGTTCACTGAGACTGCGAACCAGGCTAGTTACAGAGAAGACACAGGGAAGGGGCAGCGTGTGGTCACCCGGACCAACGAGCCCCTGGCAACCAGGGAGTCCCTGGCTGTCAACCTCAGAGGGCAAAACAAAGAAGCCAAAACAAGAGAACACACTCATCTGGACATAACACCAGACAAATGTGTGTTCCCAGGACCCACAGGCACCTTGTCTGTTTGTCCCTTAAACAACACAGGAAGAGCTGCTGTCTCCTCCCCAGGCTCCACCAGCTTGTCTGGACCCGGACACCACCCTGTGCGGCCTGAGACCTTGGATTGATACAAGGTCTCAGGACAAATCTGAAAACCAGGAAACGTTCAAATAATAAGCAGCTACTGTGTCCCACCCTCGTGGCCGGACACACTGGGACACAGAGCCACCACCGGCCTCCCGCACGCCTCCCGCCACTCCAGCCACATCACCCGTGCGAAGGCCCTGCCCAGAAGGGGTGGCTCCGTGGTTTGGACTGTTTTCAGGTCAATTCTTCAGCATCACGTGAGCTGCACTCCCTTGAAAACTGGGATTTCAGCATTTCAACATTTGGAGAGATCTCTTACCTCCCCATCTGTCCCGCAAACTTCCCTGGAATGAAGATCATACTTAGACTCTGATGACCATAATAAATTGACAGGAAACCCAAAAATCGGAAATGGGGACACACAGAATGCTTGCTCACATGAAACAACTTCTGTCCAATTTGTAGAGAAAAAGAGAGAATCCAGGCTAGTAAATGCACGTCCAGGGAACAGCGAAGCCGGGCCGATGTTCGCACCTGTAAACGCAAGGAAGAGCTCAGGAGCTCAGAACTACATGCATGTTTTACAACATTGTGTAACTAAACCTCGTTCATACTGTAGGCATGGAAAGGAGATTCTTTAAGCGGTGACCGAAAATGTGCACCAGCGGCGATCCAGAATCACGGCCCCAGGAATGTCTGCATCTCAAACCCTAGACTCCAGGGACGTGTCGCAGCCGCCCTATACGCAGCCCGTGGTGCAGGGACCCTCAGTCAAGGTCAACGGTTGAGAAAAGGCAGACTGTGGGAGATGGTCCTCGTCCCTTCTCTCCTCCCTCCACAGAGACCGTCAGAGCCACTCAGCCCAGAAACCCAGCTCGCCAGCCAGGCGTGACCCACAGGATGCACCGACGCACACATTGCAGGGCATTGTGCACAAGGCAGTCTCCACCCTGTGACGCTGGCAAACACTGATAACGGCCAAGGTGACCCATTTGCCACCTGGCATTGCCCACGGCCGAGAACAGGGGACGGAAGACGGGCTCCCTGGGAAATCGCTGCTGCCACATTTCAGGTCAAGTCAACTTAAGAGATACTAATGACCATTCAGAAGCTAACAACGTTGGTTGTTGTTTTCACACATTAAAAATTGTTTCTCGGGGCGCCTAGGGGGCTCAGTCGGTGAAGTATCCAACTTCAGCTCAGGTGATGATCTCACGGTCCGTGGGTTCGAGCCCCGCGTCGGGCTCTGTGCTGACAGCTCGGAGCCTGGAGCCTGCTTCAGATTCTGTGTCTCCCTCTCTCTCTGCCCCTCCCCTGCTCGAGCCTTGTCTCTCTCTCTCTCTCCCCAAAATAAGTAAACATTAAAACAATTTTTTTCTCAAGATTTGGAGCAGTTCACCGAGGAGATGTTAGCTAGCCCCTAACACGGTGAGCAGAAGCACACAGCCGACCGCAGGGGTGCAGGCAGTGTGAGGGGCGGAGGCCGGGGCACGTGTCCACGTTCCCAGCAGTCTCCACCTCCGGCCGACGCCACAGTTCCTGGCGGGTCTTAGAGTCCGCTTGAGGGTAGAACACACAGCAGTCACACTGAAGCGTCACCCATGCTGCAACAGAGGTCTGGAGGAAACGCCAAGATTACTCTTACAGGCTCCAGGGACACGGGAGAATAGGAAGTAATACGAGCACCTTGATACTGATAAATTCAACAGCTCTGATGAAGCACACGCGTTCTTGAGAAACACTACAAAAGCTTACTCGGGCAGAAACATAACCTGAATAAGCTTCTGTTAATTTAGAGTTACCCCCACACACACCCCAAATACACACAAACACAGGAAACTGCAGGCCACGACTTTACTAGTGAATTCTGGCAAACATTTAAGGGAGAGATAATAGCAACTCTACAAAAACTCTTACAGAAAACTGCAAAAGAAGGCTTCCAAAGTCATTATATGAGGCCTGCATTACATTAATGCCAAAACCAGACAATGGTACAAGAATGGAAACAGACCAGTATCTCTCGTAAGACACCAAAATCCTCAACATAGTAGTAGCCAATGATGCCCGGCAATATACAAAATCGTACAATATGGGGGCGCCTGGTGGCTCAGTGGGTTGAGTGTCCAACTCTTGGTTTCGGCTCAGGTCATGATCTCACGGTTCAGGAGTTAGAACCCCGCGTCAGGCTTTACATTTGCCTCGGGCTTTCTCTCTCCCTCCCTCTCTGCCCCTCCCCTATTCGTTCTCTCTCTCTCAAAATAAACTTAAAAAACAAGTATTAAAATGTCTAAAAGAAACAAAAAAAAAAGAACTTAAACACAGAGGTCCTACTCAGATTTCAGGATGTTGCCATTCAGACACAGGTGCACTGACAGTGCAGAGCCTGCTTGGGATTCTCTCTCTCCTTCTCTCTCTGCCCCTTCCCTACTCTCACAGACGCTAACTTTCTTAATAGTACGTTCTGACAAAATAGGGTTTATCCCAAAAAGGCAAGGTCGGTTCAATATTCATATAAATCCATCAATCTAAAGCATCGTATCCGCTAACTACAAAAAAACAGTCGAGATTACCTCAATAAACACACAAAAATGGCAACTGAGGAAAACCCCACATCTGTTCCTGATAAAGACCCTTCAACAATCATGAGGAGTTACTCCAATGGAGCGAGCACATGTGCAAGCACTGCTAACGTGGTAACTCGTGGGTCAAACAGGGAGTATTTTCTCATCAGAAACGACGCAGGTCGCCGTCACCAGCTCTTTCAGCACCACGCTGGGCTCCAGCCTGTGCAGGAAGACAAGGTGAGAAAGTGACAGGACCCCCTCTGAAGACAATCCAGGGGACGCCTGGGTCGCTCAGTCGGTTAAGCGTCCGACTTTGGCTTAGGTCACGATCTCTTGGTTCACAAGTTGGAGCCCCGCGTCAGGCTCTGTGCCGACAGCTCAGAGCCTGGAGCCTGCTTCGGATTCTGTGTCTCCCGGTCTCTCTCTTCTCCTCCCCCGCTCACACCGTCTCTCTCTGTCTCTCTCTCTCTGTCTCTCTCTCTCTGTCTCTCTCAATCTCTCTCAAATAAGTATTAAAAAAAAGAAGACAATCCAAAAGAATCTATTTTAAAATCTGTTTGAAGGATGACTTGGTGGCTCAGTTAAGGGTCCAAATCTTCATCTCAGGGTTGTTGAGTTCAAGCCCCAAGTTGGGGTCCGTGCTGGGCGTGAAGGCTAATTTAAATAAACAAATACATTTTTTAAAAATCTGTTAGAACAGGTGAATTCGGGAAACCCTTCAGGCTGAGGGATAGATGTACTCCCCCCACCCCCAACCTTTACTGTTGGGGAAAAGCTGTCTTCTCCCTTCACTCCTGCGGATCCAAAATTGGAGACTGGTGGTCTTTCCTTCTGAGGCAACTATTCCACTCTCCCCTCCTGTGGCTTGTGTGGTTCCTGATCACTGCTCCTCTGTAGGTGGCGTGTGTTTTCTCTGGCTCCTTTCAAGATCTGCTCTTTTATTGTTTTTTTTTTTGTTTTGTTTTGTTTTTTTCACGTTTATTCATTTTTTGATATAGAGAGACAGAGCGTGAGCAAGGGAGCGCCAGAGAGAGAGGGCGACACAAAATCCGAAGCAGGCTCCGGGCTCCAAGCTGTCAGCACAGAGGCCCACACGGGGCTCGAACTCACAGACTGCGAGATCATGACCTGAGCTCAAGTCGGATGCTCAACTGACTGAGCCACCCAGGCACCCCTATTGTTTGTTTTTTAAAGACTTTATCTTTAAGGAATTTCTGCGCCCAGCGTGGGGCTTGAACTCACAACCCTGAGATCAAGAGTCGCAGGCTTGACGCTGAGCCGCCAGACACCCCAGTGCCCTCAGCTGTCATTTGATTTGCCCAAGTATGGACTTCCTGGCATTTCCTCACCTGCTATGCCCTAACTTCCTTGATTTGTGGTTTTGTTTGTGTCATTCTTTGGGGAAATTCTCAATTAGGATTTCAAATCTTTCTCCCGCTCTCTTCCCTCTTCTTCCACTATTCCCGTGTGTGTGTGTGTGTGTGTGTGTGTGTGTGTGTCTCACACCTTTCTATAACCGTTCAACAACACCTGGGCATTCCGTTCTGCTTTGTTCACCCTTCTTTCTCTTTGCTTTTCAGTTTGGAAAGTTTCTATCGACTGATCTTAAAGCTGTCTTGAGGGTTTCCTTCTTCGGCTGGGTCAGGTCTACAGAAAGAGCCATCAAAGACCTTCATTCCTGTGAGTGTGTCTTTACTTCTAGTATTTCTCTCGATTCTTCCTTGGAGCTCCCCCTCTGTTCACGTTCCCCACCTGCCCTTTCCACACGGCCTTGGGCATGTGCCTCGTGCTGCCTTCAGCCACACCCAGGTCTGCCTCGATTTCACAGGGCGCCTGGGCCCTGGGCCGTGACCCCCCGGGGCCGCTGAGGCACCCTTGCCCTTGCACGAGACAGGGCGCTGCTGCGGTGAGGCTTCTTCCTCGGTGAGGAGGCATCTGGGGTGAATGCAGAGCAGCTATCCCTCCCCGCCTCCGGACCAGAATGGCGGGCTTTCCTCTGATCTTCCCAATGGGAACTTTGGGAACTCAGCGCTGCCCCTGGAGACAACACCCACTGGCTGGGCCCCAGGGGCTTGAACTCTCCAGCCTGACCACCCTCGGCCCCTGATGGGCTCCCGCTCGAGCTGCCTCTGTGCACCTGCTGCGTCTCCAGTTTTCACGGCAGCGGTGTGCCCTCTGCCCTCAATTCTCTAGTGGACCTCAGAAGAGTCACTAATTTCAGTCCGTTCGCCTTTTCTCTCGTTATGAGGGAAGAGAGAACTTCTGAGCTTTCCACATGTCACAGCAGAAACCATAAGTCTCCAGAACGAGCCCTTTGGAAACTGCAGGGCAGTTTCTTCTCAAGAAAAACACTCTCTCCACATGGCCCAGCGGTTCCACTCCTGGGTGTCCGCCCAGCAGAAGCGTGTCAGTGCGTGAACACAGGGCTGACACGCGTGCATTCCCACCAGCTTCACCTGGGACAGCCAAAGGCTGAAAACAACACACACCACCATCAACAGGGACGTGCATAAACAAACATGGTAACATCCATGCAAACGACACCAGTCAGCAATAAAGTGGAACACATTCAGATATGCAAGACCAGCTTTTGTGGAAGAAGACAAAACTCAGCACAAACTGCATAAGTGCGTTTACATAAAATTATAGAAAATGCAAAATAAGCTTCAGTGACAGAAAGTGGACAGGGTGGTCACCAGGAACGGAGCCTGGAGGGGCAGCAGGGAGGAAATGCAGACAGGCATGAACAACTGGGTGACAAGCTGCATTTATCTTGACTGTGGCAAGGTCTTCATGGGTGAATATGTCAAAACCTACCCAATCTTACACTCTATAAATGTTCAGCGTATGCTTGATCAACTATACCACAATAAAGCTGTTTTTAAAAAGAGGAAAAAATAGGGGCACCTGGGGGGCTCAGTCAGTTGAGTGCCCAACTTTGGCTCAGGTCATGATCTCACAGTTGGTTCATGAGTTCGAGACCCACGTCGGGCTCTGTGCTGACAGTTCAGAGCCTGGAGCCTGCTTTGGATTCTCTCTCTCTCCCTCCTCTCTCTCTCTCTCTCTCTCTCTCAAAAATAAACACTAAAAAAAACTTTTAAAGAGGAAAAAATAAAATTAGTTTCATGTAACACTTAGGGATTGGTTATAGAATATACAGAATTACTGGGGCGCCTGGGTGGCTCAGTCGGTTAAGCGTCCGACTTCCGCTCGGGTCATGATCTCGCGGTTCGTGGGTTTGAGTCCCACGTTGGGCTCTGTACTGACAGCTTGGAGCCTGGAGCCTGCTTTGGATTCTGTGTCTCCCTCTCTCTCTGCCCCTCCCCCAATTGTGCTCTGTCTCTATAAAAAATAAATAAAATGTAAAAAAAAAATTTAGAATATATACAATTACTTCTGTCACTGAAAAAGAAAACATAAAGTTTACAGCAGGACTTTTGTTTTTACTGAGAATTAATTCAGATCAAGAAGACACCTGTAATACATGTGCACTGTAGAAAATGATATTTTTAAGCAAATATACCAAAACTTACCCACCGAGACAAATAAATGCTGCTTTCCCCAAAACACAGGCTGTGAGAAAAAACATTCTACTCTGGTATGTGGCCATTACGCAACACAATTTTTGGACTGTCTCCTGGATTTGAAATTACTTCAGTTTATGAGCAACATAAGAAAGCTACTTTTATTGTTTTATGATCACACCTGGTAAATGAAATCCTTATTACATTTCCCACTTTAAAGCTAGAATTTCCAAAATGTATTTGAAAACAACACAATTTTGACACAGTGTAACATGGCCTTTTTACAATTTCCTTAGTATTTTTTTTCAAGAACATTATCTCGGAACAAAACTGGCTTTGTCTTTCCTCCCATGGAACGCACACACTGAAAAATCAGTCACCGTAGAATCATAAAACTACATGTTTGTAAGAGGAACAAGAATTAATTTCTGGAGTAGAACAGGGATATGCGAGAGGCCTGGACATGACACAGACAAAAATATTACTCCAAAAACCCCTATTTTATCACCACCACGTTCATCCACCCTTGTAATAGCACGCATCTTCTATTTAGAATTTTTTATATTACCTTAATCGTATAATGTTAGACACATTAACAAAATAGTAATAAGGACACCTAAGTTGTGAAATACGAAAGCTGGAACACAGGCTTGGTGTCTACATCAGGAACTGGACACCGTGAAGTCTGGGCTCTTCCTGACCCACCTTACCTCCCATCCCACTACTCCACAGCCGGCCTAGAGAACAGCAGGAAGAATCTGGAGTTTTAACTCCCATGTTCCAAAATATATGACCCTACTTGTGTATGGCTGGGCTTGCTCATGCTCTATAAAAATGGCTTTTGATTCAACACAATGTTCCAAGATCAACAATCCCACGTAGTCCTGTGTGGCCCGTTCGTTTTTACTGCTGTATTTCATTGCACACACGTGCCACAACTTATGTCCCAGTCGGTCCATGTTGCTTGGTCGCTTCCAGTCTGGCGCTACGACCTTGCTCACATCCCCTCGGGCACCCGTGGAAAAGGTGTGTCAGGACTGTGGGTCCCAAACTGGACAGCAGAATCACAAGCAGAGGCTTGTTCGAGGTGCAGATTCTTGCAATCGATCCCGATCCTCGGCCAGTAGCTCTGGGGCCAGAAATCTTCATTTTCACAGACAGACCCGCATGGTCTCCACACATCATCCTTAACAAACCATGTTCTAAAGACAGCTCGTAATTGCTGGGGCCAGGCGGCATTCACACATTCAGACTTGCAAGATCGTGTTTTCCAACTTGCTGCATTATTTTATACCCAAACCAACAGCTATAGGCGTTCCAACAGTATATATGCTTGACAGAGTTTTCCCAAATCTAATGGTTGTGAAATAGTATTTCATTTTGATCTTTTTTTTATTATTTCTATGCTTCCTTATTGACTAGTCAAGTTTTCCCTTTTGTGACACACCTATTCACGCCTCCTGCCCAATTTCTAATTCTTCTATTGACATGTAGAATTTTGTTTATACCATCCTGGATATTAATGCTTTGTGGATTATATATGCTGTGACTACCATCTGTGGCTTACCACTCACCTCTTCTAGCATGCCCTGTAAAGCACAAATCTTCACTTTTAACATGGTTGGATGTATCACTTTTTTCTAGTATGATTAATGCATTTTTGGAGAGTTGCTGAATAGACCCAAAATCATACAAATATTCTCGTATTTTTTTGAAAAGTTAATGTTTTTCCTTTCACATATAATGTTTGCACTGGTTTTCTTTGGTGTGAGGTAGGGATCCAGATTCGTTTCCTGTTCCACATGGATAACTAATAACACTAGAACCATTAATTACACAGGCCACTTTCTTCCCAACTTGTGGTTCTAGGAGATGACACGTTCCAAATTTTCAGATACTTGAATCAATCTGATCTCTTCCTAACCTCACTGGTCAATTTCTCCAGTCCTGTGCCAAAAGTACATTCTATCTACCACAGCCCTGCCAGGCTTAGGAAACCATTTTCTTCTCCTTTCCTTCCTCCTGTTTTCTGGGATATCACATCAATCCTGGCCTTTGTTTCAAATAAATTTAGGAATCAGACTGTCAAATTCCCCCAAGAAACTCTGGAACAATTTGCATTTGAAAGAGCATTTATTTAATCTACTTGGCAATATGGGAAAACTAACATTTTTACAATATTGACTCTTCCTTTTTATTTGTTCATTTTTTTTAATGTTTATTTATTTTTGAGAGAGACACAGAATGCAAGCAGGGGAAGGGCAGAGAGAGAGGAAGACACAGAATCTGAAGCAGGCTCCAAGCTCCAAGCTGTCAGCACAGAGCCCGGATGCGGAGCTTGAACTCACAGACGTGAGATCATGACCTGAACCGAAGTCGGACACTTCACCAACTGAGCCACCGCGGCGCCCCTTATCTTCCTGCTTAAAGTTTGAGAGAGGGAGCATGAGCAGGGGAGGGGCAGAAAGAGAGAGAGGGAGAGGGAGGGAGAGAGAGAGAGAGTCCCAAGCAGGCTCCTCTCTGCTAGCACAGAGCAAGACAAGGGCCTGGAACCCACAAGCTGTGAGATCACGACCTGAGCTGAAATCAAGAGTCAGGTGCTTATCAACTGAGCCACCTGGTGCCCCAATATTGACTCTTCCTATTAATGTATGATGCTCTCTCATTTTTTTGTTTAATGTCTTGGTTCAAGTTTTTAAGTATTTCCATGGGTGATTTCAAGTCTCTATTTTTATCAGGTTTTTCCCACTAGGTACCTTATGTGTGTTTGTCCTTAGAGTAAGAACTTTCCGAATTCTGGGTGATTTACTATGATGGTTCTAAAATTGTAAGCCCATTAAAAAAAGAAAACCCACTAAAAAAAAAAATTACTTCTGCTCTAGTTCTAACTTACCACACTTCCTAACCCCCTTACATAAGGTAACCACATTTCATCATTTCCTTATCTTTTCAAAGTTTTTCTTTGTGGTTACCCTTGAAATTTTACTATGTATCTTACAAAGACAAAAGTTAAAATTTTAATCCCCCCAGCCATTAAAAAAAAAAGAAAGAAAGAAATTTAAACACTAACTGCAGACACCACTTTAGAGGGATGGGTGTTGGCATTTTGCCCACTCTGAAACCACTGCTCTGGGACTTTTTCTCCCTGTAGCATTTCAAGACGGTCCACTAGAGGAGAACTGGTGAAAACCATCCTCATTTATCGCCAAGTGTCTGCATCTCCCACTCATTCTTGAAAGACAGCTTTGCAGAGTCCAGGATTCTGGCTGCTTCTTCCTCTCAGCATCTGGAGCTCAAAGTGACTGGAGAGACACGGACTTCCAGTTCTAGTTCCAAACCTTCCAAAGGAGGGTTAGGTGGAGCACAGAAACACTACAGTCAGGGGCTGAGAGGTGAGGGGACACAGTGCCGAGGGTGAGAGAGGTGTTCTCTTCACTTCCGGACACCCCCATCAAACTTCGGGCCAGATTACGCCTCCTGGACCCTGTGTCTAAAGTGGCTCCAGGGCCCACAAAGCCCACAGGCATCACCTGTGCCTCAGAGAGCTCTCAGGGCTCCAGAGATCTGCCTAATCCAGTTTCATTTTGACCAAAAGCTCCTTAAAAATGTTTCAAGCTTGGGCGGCTCAGTAGGTTGAACATCCACTCTTGGTCTCAGCTCAGGTCGTATCTAACGGTTCGTGAGTTCAAGCCAGCACTGGGCTCCGTGCTGACAGTGCAGAGCCTGCTTGGGATTCTCTCTCCCTCTTTCTCTGCCCCTCCCCGATCATGCTCTCTCTCTCTCAAAATAAATATTTTTTAAATGTTTCAATAAAATTATTTTTAAGTTACTCAATACTTTTATAGGATTTCATTCTCAGCTTCTTCCCACCGTCATATGGACTATATAGCACACTTTGCATGTAACAATTTAAGTGTTCCCAATTTCTGAACTTAACTATTAATTTATTAAGGGAAACCAGAAAATCTATGCATAGTGAGACACATCTGAGTGGCATTTTGACGAACTTATAATAATAGCAGTTTTGCCTTTGGGATTTTTTTTTTTTTTTTAATATTTATTTAAGTAATCTCTACATGTGGGGCTCAAACTCACAACCCTGAGATCAAGAGTCACCCACTCTTCCAACTGACCTGGCCAGGCGCCCCGCCTTCTCAATCCTTTATACTAACATGTGAACTTCTAAATGTAACTGAAGACGTAATTGTGAAATTTGGATGCTAATCACATGTTTCTACAGGGTCAGGGAAGAAAGACAAGGAGTCCGTGAACTTCTGCCCTCTGGGGGCTGACTGAAGGCAGGGAGCCCGACCAGTGTAAAGAGGCAGCAGGATGATCCCGGGCCGGGACCGAACGTCTCCTCAGGTTCCCGCAACCACCACACCGCTTCGCCCACGGGGGACAGCGGTTGAAAGAGCAGCCAGTCCAGATGCGTACTGTCCCCACAGAACGAGCAGGGCCTGCTTTCTGTAAATGCAATTTTTTAAAGACTTTCAAACAAGCTTACTGCAGTAAGAACAGGGCAGACGTCTTATGAAACCCCTGAGGGACTCTGACAACACCTGCATTGTATCAGATTGTTAACTCCCTCCAGACACTGCCGGGGCGGACAAGCATACCTACTTGTCACTTAAAGGGAGCCCAGCACACAGGCAGGATTACAGACCTTTGAAGTCTAAAGTTAAAATTTTTCAAGTGGGCAATACTAGAATTTTCACCAAGGCAAAAAATTTAAACAATAAGTAAAGAATATGGGGCGCCTGGGTGGCTCAGTCAGTTAAGCATCAACTTCGTCTCAGGTCACGATCTCCCCATTCACAGGTTCGAGCCCCGCATCGGGCTCTGTGCTGACAGCTCAGAGCCTGAATCCTGCTTCGGATTCTGTGTCTCCCTCTCTCTCTGCCCCTCCCCCATTCATGCTCTGTCTCTCAAAAATAAATAAAACGTCTTTTAAAAAATTTTTAAATAATAAAAAAAGACTCCTAATAACATAAAATTTTTACAATAGTGATTACAGAATGTGGATTTTTAATGAATTTCATATGGCAATGAAGACATTCAACACTTAAAAACAATTACACCAATACAATAAAAACACTTGCTGTACACAACACTTATAAATGCATACTTTCCCCCCAAAGAAACTTGTTTTTCACAGATTTAAGCAACAAGTGATTTACATAGGATTCTCCAAATTCCAAAATATGTACACAATTTTTGTCTCTACAGAAATCGATGTGCAGTGGTTGAGAAAGAGTGCTGTTTTGTCCAACAACGTAGTTCTTACGAAACTTTCTATCAATACACATTTTCCAGTAACCACACGTTTTCCTTCCATTATCAAATGAAATTCTGGACATGTGAGCATACAGAACAAAACCACTCTCATTTCCAAACACGATTTCAGATGAGATCACATGTGGCTGATCACGACTTAATCTCAGCCACACAAGTACAGACATGCACATGGACGCTCACACATGCGCACACACACACGCGCGCGCGTGCACGCACACGCACGATCCCAAATCTCCATGACTCCCGAAAACACCACCACTAAGGCCACAGCAGCAGCTGAATGGAATCACGTCAGAGGACGACGTGGTCGTGATAGTAGGGTGTCCTGCTCCTGAGAACTCTCCCCAAAAGCATGAGGCCTTGTGCCCTCGTGGAGACGCGGGAGGAGTGAGGAGGTCGGCCACTCCCGTTGGCGAGACAGTGAGCAGCTGCCGGCCACAGAGGGCACTAGTTTGCAGAGAACTAAATGGCCATGAGAAATATTTATTTCAAAGCTTCCACTTTTTTTAATCCGGCAGAGATCTGGTTCTTAAGTCTGATTCAACTGTGTTTGTATACGTTTTTCAGTGCTCCTAACAATGATTCTAAGACACCCAGACATTCAAATTAAAACACAACAGGAGCCCAAGAGCGTGGACACACAGATTGGAGGCCTGAGGCCACCCGCACTCTGGCGCTGGGGGTGTGGTGCCCCTAGGTCGGCAGGGGCCGGATGGCAGGCTTCATAAATGACTTTCTGTGCCCCCCAGGCACCGACCTCAACCGCCCGTAGCAGGACGGGTTTCTCCTGGTCCTTCTTCCCTTCCAGACCGTGTCAATCATCTCAAAATCATTCCAGAGAATTTGGGGCTGGAATTCCTCACGAGGTACCACACATGGGACCCGAGCCACGGGAGCCTCAAGTGAGACGCGTTCACTCAGGACCCAGGGCGGCCCACGTGCTCCTCCGCCAGCCGTCACCACCGGAAGTGGGGCACCCACGATCGTCTTCACGGTCACCCTCTTGTGCCTCTCCAAGTGCACACACTCAAAGGATTAAAAATAGGAGGGCGGTACGCAGAGACGGCTCTTCATCAAAACTGTGACTGAGCAAGAAACACGAACTCACAAACAGCGGACAACAGTGAGTCCTGCGAAGGCAAGAGCGACGGGCTCGCCCAGGCAGTGGCAGGGCTGGCACGCGGGGGCGTCCCGGCTGCTGAAACGGGAGCAAGCTGCCGGCCTGCGACGCATCGCTGCAGCCGCCCATGCCGGCCGCTATGATTGTCTGTCCTGCCTTCGCAACTGAACTGGGCATCCCAGCCACACGCAGTGGCGAGACGCCCCCGGTCTCCAAACGTGCTGTTCTGAGGTAGTACTCATTTATTTGCATTGTTGGCTCTCAAACACCACCAAGGAAGTGAACCCCCTTAGAAATACGCAAACCAAAGTGTAGAATAGAAAATAAATAAGGTTTTGTTTTCAGGTAGCAGGCAGGGCCTTCTTCAAAAGGTCAAGTCACATTCAATGGATAAGTCATCTGTAACTTCTCAAAACTGTTTATAACCATGGCTATAAACTAAAGTGCTTTAAATTTTGCTTAGTATCTGAAATCAGTGATTAGAATCACATTTTTGAATTTGCTAACATGAGACCTCAGGAGATTGAAATGATTTTCCACAAAAAGAGCAGAAACTTTCTTTTCAAACGACTCTCCAAATGTAAAGTCTGCATCCTACTTCTGTTAGCGTCTAACATCCAGGTTGTTTCACGTAACTACGACGGGACGGAGTTGAAGCTCCGCGACGGCACGGCACACGCTAAAACCTCACGCGGAAGCAACCCTCAAGTCTTCCAGCGCACCTGCCGTGCGTCAGCCAACGCGGGTGCAGCTCCGCAACCTTCCCGGCACAAGGCAGACACGTATAATTATTCCAGAAACGCTACACTCTACTTGCGCCTCACAGTAAGTACGCGGGTTCACATTTAACTCACGCAAACGTAATGCCCTCCTGTCGGCTGTCAGACGCCAGCAACTCACAACACACGACGTGCTACGGGGAAGGGGCTTCGTCTCCACTGCACGGAGGGCGCCAGCACACACACAAGACGAAAATAAAACTTAGGACCATACGTTTTGCTGTACATTTCATGCAAGCTGGGTACAATGAGAAAAGAACATACAAATCACCCTCGTCAGGGCCCGACTCTCAGAAAAAGGGCTTGACCAACAGGAGAAAAGCGGCACCGGTCCACAGGTCCACGGTGAACCACGCGACTAAGGAACGCCGGCAACCTCATTTCTCTTGTAACAACGCAGGGATGTTGATGTTCCAGCCAATGGCTTGCCTGTCAAACCCGCAGGTGAACAGATTGCACATGGGGTGGTCCTCGCTCCACGCCGAGCAGCACACCATTCTTCTGTGGCCCTATTATCACACAAACCAGAATTAGTATATCCTTCCTAAGGCAGAAGCGCAATAAAACCTCAGCCAGATTTACAACTACACGAATCAAGGCGACGGAGTCGAAAGAAAAAAACATTAACGGGCGGCATTAGTCAATACGAGCCACAAACCGTGCACGTGGCAACAAGCTTTCAGCCACGTGCTGCGGAGAGGCCGAGGCGGGGCGAGGGGCGTCAGCACACGTGACCAAAAGCATTTTGTGATTCTTTAATAAAATGAGTAAGATTATAGTCAGGGAAAAAGAATATATGATCAATTTGGAGATTTTTAATGAGCTAGATAATATTTGGGAATAAAATAAATGAAATCCATTCAAAGACCTCAAAGACCATTTTAACAAATAGTTGGCTCAGGTAATAAAGCGGCCAGAAAAATACATTTCGTATCAAATAAAACAAGGATAAAATAAATGATCTTTCAAGTCAATTCCTGCTACCTTCAGGAAGTCCAGCTAAGTTATCAGAATGCTGGAAAAAATTACTGCCAAACACTAGCAGAGTTTTTAGAATGCGATATACCTAGTGTATACATGTAGAGACACAGCAATGCCTCGGCACATGTGAATATACTTCCAGATTAACATGATCACGGTCTAGTGATAAAGTACAAGAAACAGGATTAAGGAAAGCTGACAGAAAATCCAGAAGTAAAAGGAACACTCAGACGAATGGCACAGGGACACCACCACCACCCCCCCTCCCCCGCCCCCGGGTGGCTCAGCTGGTGAAGTGTCAGACTCTTGGTTTTGGCCCAGGTCACGATCCCACATTTCTGAGATCAAGCCCCGCATCAGGCTCTGCACTGACAGTGTGGAGCCTGCCTGGCATTCTCTGTCTCCCCCTCTCTCTCTGTCAATCTGTCCCTCCCCAGCTTGTTCTCCCTCTTAAAAAAAGAAAGGAAAAAAACAAGAATGGCACAGAAGTTCCCTGGTAAAGCATCCACATGTGGAAAGTGCTCTCTATGACAAAGAACACAACAGTCCACAAAACAAAGTATTGCCAACAGAAACCCACACAACAAAGGGTTTCAAGAGCAATGTTGCTAGGCTTCTTTGTTAAAAACCTCAGAAGAAAGAGGGAACGATGCATCCATTAACTGGCAGTGATCAGGACTCTGCACAGGAACCAGTTAAAGATCAGTCAACTCACGGCACTGCCGACAGAAACCCTCAGGTCAGGTGCTTAGTAAGGGGGTAAGGCAGGGCCAGCCAGCACGCAGAACGCTGGCAAAGCAGCACTCGCCCAGGACCCACCTGGAGTCCAGCCTCCTGTGTCCCTCGGACCCGAGCGCACAACGACATGCCTGGGGCACATGTGTACTTTAGAAACGCCCCGCCCCCCTCTCGGGTCACAATGTGCACACTGCACAGAGCGCTGCACACCGGCCACGGGCCAGTGTGCTTTCTGGAACAGCTCACAGACACGCTGCACCCAGAGCCTTGTCCCTTGGCCCCTCCAGCGCTCTACAGAGCTCGCTTGGCATGAAACACACTTTTGGGAAACACCACCTGCACTCTCCCCGAAGTAAAACAAGTTCACGCTTCAGCCACCTTCACTCTAGCTACCAATTTCAAATAAGGTTGTTGTTTTGTCTTCTTAAAGTCTGTCGGTTCAAAGAAGCCGGGGCGACAGAAAGCAGGGACTGCCAGCTGTGGTTCCAGGACACCGAGCCCAGCATTTTTCTATCTGAAGAAGTGTCACAAGTTCAGAATTAAGTGAAACGTTACTCATCAATCTTAAAAAT
Source organism: Panthera uncia (assembly GCF_023721935.1). NCBI lineage: Eukaryota > Metazoa > Chordata > Mammalia > Carnivora > Felidae > Panthera > Panthera uncia. The sequence goes on along the minus strand of NC_064809.1, from coordinate 1,062,086 downwards.
AATTCTATTCAACACAACACTTCAGGAGGAAACAAATCCGAGCACCACAAATTCTACAGTTTCAACAGGGCTACCGTGTACAGACAACCAATGCGAGCTGCCTCCACGGGATCAGCACCACCAGAACCTCTCACAACTCCGTACTTTCTCGAGGAGAATGTTCTCAAAGTAGAAGTCGTGCACGCCCGACCTCGTGTTCCAGGCGCAGCCCTCACAGGCCGCACAGCGCCGTCAGGTACCACACATGGGTCCCAGCGTGTTAACGACGCAGCGCACATGCACAGCAGTGACTCTGCAGATGCCAAGCTCGAACCTTCCCTTTGTCGGGGGGAGGTGAAGATTTTATTAGGCACTCTAATTTCACGAGTACCTTTTCTGTGACGCGTACTCAAAGAATAGAGTTTCAAAATGAACTTAGGACAGTACGCATACAAGCCCCGAGGGGGACAGCAGGTGAAACCCCGTGTTGAGGGCAGAGGCCTTTCACGGAGAGTTGGCACCACGTAAAGTCAGGCCTCGCTGACAGCCAACACCCTTCGCCGTTGGCCTCTGAAGCCACCTTCGGTCTACAGCTCCTAACACCAGGGCCAGCCTGCGGGTCACAAACCACTCTGTGAGGCTTTACACAAGACGACGGGGGGCGCCTCCACAAGGGGTCGGCAGAGCCATGGCCATGGGGCAGCAAGCGTGGCAGGCGCTGGGGGCACAGACGCTGACTGCAGCGTCAGGGGCCACACGAACTGGCTCGCCCACGCGGCTATCACACTGACACACGGAGAAGGCCGTGGGAGGAAAAGGAGGGGGGCCAGGGGGCAAGGCTCAGTTAAGCACCAGGCCTGCAAGGGTGCGGCCTCAGCGATGGGGCTTGGGGGGTAGTGGGGGAAGATGGGAGGGGAGGGGCAGGGGGATGCAGGAGGGAGCGTATGGGGGGTTATGCATCACAACAACATCCACTGCCCCACAGGAGCCATCGGGAACCACCTAAGTGCGAACTCCCAGGTGGCACGCAGGGAATGTGCATCAGCAGGTCTGAGCCGCAGCCACAGCCACGAGCACCACACTCCCCCTCCCCCGCACCGTCTGGGCTGACTCCCAGCAAAGCTGCATCTAGATGGGCTTTTCCCGTCCTGCACCTGCCAGGGAAAGGGCTCTTCCGGTCTGGGCGGGGCGGGTCCTCTTCTGAAAGACGCGGCCCACACCTCTGCGTCCGAGTGAGGGCGCACACTTTCACTTGCCAAGAGGTGAGGCTGTGATGTCCCGGAGGGGGACTGCCACTATGGGCGCCCTCTGCTCCCCACACGAGACTGGGGGGCGGAGTGCGCCATCTCATTTAAGTTTAAAAACACGTGGCACACTCAGTTCAGGTACTGGGGAACCCTTCAACTTTAAATTTTGTGAGTCCTAAACACAGATCAAGTACTTCCAGTGAAATCTAGCGTCCAATGACAGTAGGAAAATAAGAATGTGACACCTCTGGTGTGTTTACATCGATTACAATTATAAAAGCACTTATGTCTAGTATATCTGGATAATTTAAACGTATCGTTAGTTTCTCTCTTTTTAGAAAACCTAAAATGACATGGGGCTCGTCGGTCAGTGGTGACCTAGGACGCAGACTCCACGCTGTCCCCAAGGCTCGCTGCCAACGTGCCGGGCGAACACGCGGGGCGAAAGCACACCTACCTGCCGGCTGCTACGGGGGAGCCGAGCCAGCCGCACGCCCGACATGTCAAACAGCCTCACTTGCCGGTTGTCATGTGGGAGGGCGATTATCTTCTGGCCGACGCATACATTGATCCTGCGAAGGAGAGACGAAGTGGGTTATGGATGAAGTCGGGACGGCACAAGTCTCCGAGTTTACAGACTATCACACGGTGGGAGACTTCGCACCATTCACGCTTCAAGGCAGGTGCTATCTGTCTGCAGCGTCAGCACACAGAGACCGAGTCACTTACCTGTAATCACAGTGACTCAAATGCAGCCCCACAGCATTTGTCCAAAGGTGGCTCATTCTTCTCCTTTGAAGTTCACCGCCCCAGCCCGATTTTATACTCACATTTCAGCACACAAGGGATACTAAATCTGCATAAGGATCAATAAAAAATAATCCCCCCTGCAAAAAATACTTCCCCGGAAGTCTAATGCACTTTTCCAAATGCTCTCTTAACCACCACATGTACATGAATAAAACACTGCATGACAAGCCACCCTCTCAGGACATAACAAGCAGCCCTCTTCACCTGTTGATGGCAGAGTCTGTGCGAATAGTCGCAATGGGGGACCTCATATTCCTTAAATCCCAGACCTTCACGGTGCGGTCATCGCTGCCCGAAACAACATTATCTCCCACGGTGAACACGGCCGAGGTCACGGTGCTACAAATAAAGGGCACAGGTTCAAAAGATCATCAGCAAGTCCCAGGATGCAGACACAAGTCCTCTCCACCTGCGTAATGAGCACACAATCCCGCTGCTAGAGACTGGTAAGGCAGGTGGAAAGGCTACTGGAGACGTGGAAACGGATAGTTGTCTCCGACTCCACTAACTCCTGCTTAAATCTCCCTGTGAGTGTAAACACAATGAGCATTAGAAAAGTACAGTCCATTCTACTCAGCTGTACCTTCTCAGGCAATGGAGCAAAGAGAAGCTACCGGAAGACATCGATTAGACAGAACCTGCCAAAATGTCTACATACTCGCACCTGACAGCACAAATGTAAAAAAAAAAAAAAAAAAGAAAAGAAAAGAAAGAAAAGAAAAAGAAAAATCCAGCCTAACTTTCAGTTTAATCAGAACATTGGAGAAAAACCCATTCCTTTAACTCAACAACCACCACCACCACCACCACCGATTCAAAAACGTGCCAAGAATTTAAACAAAACTTTCTCCATGGAAGATTCACAAAAGGCCAAAAAGCCCATGAAAAGATGCTCACTGTCAACCACCAGGGGAACGCAAATCAAAACCACAGCATCCCATCTCACTCCCCTTAGAATGCCTTCCATCAAAAAAACAGAACACAAGTGTTGGTCAGGACGTGGAGAAAAGGAACCTCATGCCCTGTTGGTGGGAATGCAAGCTGGTGCAGCCACTGTGGAGGACAGTGTGGAGGCTCCCTGTATAGTTAAAAATAGAACTACCCTGTGATCCAGCAACACCACTACCGGGCACGCATCCCAAGGAAACGGTTCAGTACCCTGAAGAGGTACCTGCGCCCCCATGTTCACAGCAGGCAGGACACGCAAACCACCTAATGTTGACACACGAATGTACAAAGAAGATGGGATGTGTGTATGAACAACAGAGTCTTACTGGGCCATAAAAAAAAAGACGGAAATCCCGCTGTCATCACGGGGATGAATGTGGACACCGTGCTACATCAGGCAGTGGAGGGGGGCCCACGTGTGACGCACAGAGAACAGGGGGAGGAAGGGAAGCCCGGACTTGAAGCCAACGGCCCCTCTGAACCCCCTCTCAAACGCAGAGGAGCGTCAGGCCTGGCCTGGTGCAGAGGCCGCGACAAGCTGGGAGGGACTCTGACGCCCGGCCTCCCCCGTGGACTCCGGTTCTCAGGGAGTTGTGGCCAAGTTAAATTTCAGTGAACATTCTGCTAAATTAATGAAAAAAGTCTCCACAAAAGACCGTCTCACCTTATGTTAATGAAATGCTGAAAGACATTAGGTTTTTAATAAATCACCGTCCTGACAGGTATTGTAGGGCATCAAAGGGAAAAGCTGGCGCGGGGGCCATGGCTCTCAAGGCACCCTCGGACTCGGGTCCCCGGGGGAACCCACTGTGCCATGACTGCTCACTGGAAAAGCTCAGACTCTGCCGAACTCCAGCCGACTCATTTATCTTGTCGCCGAGAGCAGCCGGGCGTGTGCTTCCAGCTGACAGCGCACTACCTTCTCACCGCACACCACTGGCCGATCTGGAACATTCCGCTCCCTCCGCGGGTCTCAATCACCGGAGAGACTGTAATGCTAGCACTCCTCATTAGGACTAACAGCTGTCTTCCCAGTCACACAGAGACACAAAGCTGTTTTGCATAACAATCTGCTGGAATTTCATAGTTAAGAAAAAAAAAAAAAAACACACGATGTGTGGAAAATGCTGGCCCGGAAATGCCAAGCAGTGCGCTCTCCTGGCCCCACATCAGAAACAGCGCAGAGCCCCCCGCTTCTCACCTTTCAGATGGAGCTCCCCGCAAAATCAAGAGATCCGTTTGCATCAGAAGGACAGAGCAGAGGAGCAAGCACTCAGGCAAGGGCAGGGGCGTCCTCTGGACGGGAGTCCGCCTTTGAAGGGCGCATCCAGGAGGAAATCAGTGGGGCCCATCGCCCTACCAAGGACGGGGCAGTGTTCATGACATCCCTGCGGCCCAGCACAGGCCGGCAGGACAGACCACACCTGCCCTCACGCCTGCACACAACGGAAGACCTGTCCTGACCACGTCCTCCCTGGCTACCGCTTCCCACTTCCCAGACCGTCCTTTGAAACTAAGCCCCGCACAGACGAAGCAAGTCCTCTGCAGCCTGCCCTAACATGGAGGGTCCTGGAGACCACACGCACTGTGCCCGGCCCACCCGTGTACTCCTCAGTGCACACACGATGCACATGGGCCTGTGTCTTAAGATCTCAGACAAATAAATGGAAAACAACCCTTTTCCAAATGATACATTTCTGAATACTCCTTGATGGCGAACTCTCAAAAAAGCAGGCCCTAAGATAAACATTTAAAGGAAAAGTCACACTTGTGTCACATCTGGTTCGCTTTCAGGATCTGGAATTCAAATGCTCCCGGAAGAAAGAAGTTAAAGCAGCGCCAGCTCAGTATCTAACCCGGTCCCCCTCCTCCCTGAGCCTGTCTTCGGCAAACTGAGACGTCGTCACCGACAGGACCGAAGTGCAGGACCGCCCACTCAATGGAGCAGGTCCCGCTCGCCTCAGGGAACATGCCACAGCGGACAAGGTGGAGTGGGCAGCGACGGGACAGGGGCAGTTTTCGGGCAACAGTGTAACTGTGACACTGAAACGTGCCGCTGCTGGGACTTGTGACAATACTTCAGAGAAGCTTCGCGATCACCAGGGTCATCATGCCGCAGCGATGGCTGCGAGCGGCATCACAGGTGCATCAGAACGGTGCCTTTCGTTAACCAAGCTCTCCTCCAGCGCATTTTATTAATTGAATCAGTAACTTTTCCATAGACTATTCAAAGATGATCATTCTACACAACTTGATTTAAAGGGGTTACAGAGATTTTTAAACAAGGGGGTTACAGAGAAGTTAAACTTAGGAAGATTCACAGGGTAACCTCATGCTTGTAGTATCAAGGGCCAAGGCTCTGATTTCCTTTCTGTGAAGCCTGGTCACTATTTCATTCTGATCAAACAATGTAACAGCCAAGCATAAATAAGTTTCGAACATTTGTAATTACATCAACAACTGTGACACGGGGCACCTGGGGGGCTTGGTCGGTTAAGCGTCTGACTCTTGATTTCGGCTCAGGTCTTGATCTGGGTTCGTGAGATTTTGGCTCTGCGCGGTCAGCAGGGGGCCCGCTTGGGATTCTCTCTCTCCCTCTCTCTGCCCCTCCCCTTCTCTCTCTCTCTCTCAACATAAACAAACATTAAAATACAAATAAGTTAGGTGAAGAGTGATCTCCCTCAGGTTTTAATAACCTAACTGTCCATTCCCTTAGTTTCTGAATTCAAGACTTTGCTAGTTACGTGCTGATGCGCTCACAGCCAGTGTCCCAATGTCAGCATCACGTGACTCTGGGCATAAAAACTAGGATGTGAACAATTTAAAAGGCTTCCCTTCTTTTTTAAATCTTCCAAAAGGAAAACTGTTTCTACATCAGCCTTGAAATAATATGATACAGAAAAGCCCTGTTCATCAGAATAACCAGGAAAATTGAAGTTAGAAAGGTATTAGGAACCGTAAGATTTTTACTCTCCAGAAACTGCAAAGTCGAAGAGAGAGCGCTCTTTCCTGAAGAAGCCCCAGAGGGCACGGGTCCGTCCTGGATCTGAGGTGAGCTGTCACGGGCCTGGGAAGACCCCTCTTCTTCACCTGGACGTCCCTCACACCACAGTGGGGGTGACTCCACGTAAACCCCGGGCTGCGGGCGCCTGAGGGCCCTTGTGGCCCGGGGACCGTGTGCAAACACGTTTCAGAACTGGGGGTGTGAGCGCGTCCACCAGAAGTGGCACAGGACACACGGAAGATGATACACGTATGACATGTGGACACATGCACACGCATGTGCTGGCATACCCACCAGACGTGACACTGGCTGCACGGAACACGACGTGTGTGCATGTGTGTGTGCATGAAATGAGCCAGAACTGAGCTCTGACACAGAAGTGACGCTCCTTCAACTCTCTGAGGAGCAAGTGTCCTTTACGCCAGCATATGACTTACTCACGGAGGGAGCCTGAGGGGCGAGACACCCTTGGCACCAGGAGGCACCCGTGGGCCCCACACTCAAGCACCCCCTCACTCTGGAAGGTCAGAATTAGCTACCAGCACCGCCTTCCAACACCTCACATTTCCTTACTCATCCAGAGGAGCAACCCAAGCGATGGGCCCCGGTTTTTTAACACATGTGGAATTCACACTTACCTTCCCAGGGGGCCCGGAGTTCACAGCCCCTCCCCCAGGACAGGTGCCGCCTCGGCACAGGGCACTGCTCTTCACCAGACATGTCACGGGCATCAGCAGTCACGGTAACGTGGGTGGGGGAATGCCACGCACACAACAGGAAAGCACTTTCATCTGTCAAGTTCACTAAGCTTCCGCCAAACTATACTCCCTTAAGCAAAGGTTCCGACTCTAAAGCTGGTGACTCTCCAGGACTGTAAGTCTTGGAGCCCCATCCACGCATCAGGCAAGGAGCCCAGGAGACCAGCGAGGGAGGGGGTGCAGGGCTCCCCAGTGCCGAGTCTCACAGCAAGCCTGCCTGCACTCATGGGATTCCAGGGACCATTGTCACATGACACCCTTGACAGTATCCAATCACCTCCAAGTCCGTGCATCCCACGCTGACCCTTGGACAGCCCGCCACAGCACGCTGACGGCAACCCACTCCTCATACGGGGCTGTCCTCAGGCACACCCGCTGGTCCGAGAAGCTGACTTTGCACACGCTGTTCCTGGCCCTCCCTGCAGGGACGCTTCACCAGACGGGTAAGGGGGGGGACATAGCACTCAGTCCACGGGAGATGCCAACACAGAAAAGCACTTCCAGGGAGCCAAACCTAAACACTCAGAGCAGAAACAGCACGTAGGAGGTCGCTGAATGCACCCAAAGTCCCTCTCAGAGCACCCACTTAAGACGGTCTTTTTTTGGGAATGCAAGCTGGTGCAGCCACTCTGGAAACAGTATGGAGGTTCCTCAAAAAACTAAAAATAGAACTACCCTACAACCCAGCAATTGCACTACTAGGCATTTATCCACGGGATACAGGTGTGCTGTTTCGAAGGGGCACATGCACCCCCATGTTTATAGCAGCACTATCAACAATAGCCAAAGGATGGAAAGAGCCCAAATGTCCATCAATGGATGAATGGATAAAGAAGATGTGGTATATATATATACAATGGAGTATTACTCCGCAATCAAAAAGAATGAAATCTTGCCATTTGCAACTACGTGGATGGAACTGGAAGGTATTATGCTAAGTGAAATTAGTTACAGAAAGACAAAAATCATATGACTTCACTCATGAGGACTTTTAAGAGACAGAACAGACGAACATAAGGGAAGGGAAACAAAAATAATATAAAGACAGGGAGGGGGACAAAACACAAGAAACTCTTAAATATGGAGAACAAACTGAGGGTTACTGGGGGAGTTGTGGGAGGGGGGATGGGCTAAATGGGGGAGGGGCCCTAAGGAATCTACTCCTGAAATCATTGTTGCACTATGTGCTAACTAATTTGGATGTAAATTTAAAAAAAAAAATAGTAACATTTAAGAAAAAAAAAAGACAGTCTTTTTTAGGGGCGCCTGGGTGGCTCAGTCGGTTAAGCCTCTGACTTTAGCTCAGCTCATGATCTCACAGTTCAAGAGTTTTGAGTCCCGCGTGGGGCTCCATGCTGACAGCTCAGAGCCTGGAACCTGCTTCAGATTCTATGTCTCCCGCTCTCTGCCCCTCCCCTGCTCACACTTTGTCTCTAAAAAATAAATAAAAATTTAAAAAAAAAAAAAAAAAAAAAAGACAGTCTTTTTAAAAAAGTCCTGGTCCTTGAGGGACTTTGGAGAAAACACTAAGTGGAGCATCTCACTCTGAGAACAGAAAGGAAATGGAGCATGACTCTGCTCCGTCGGCAGCACCCGCACCCCTCGGGTCCAACGCCACGGCCGAGTGCAAGCAAGTGCGGACGCCTGGCGGGTGATCCGAGCCCACCGGGGCCTGGCGTGGGCAGGGGCCAGGCACACGCACCACGCCAGCTCTGCCATCGGGCGGCTGCTCTGTCCCCACTCTGCTCGCCGCACGCCTCGCGCCGTGGCTTCTGCTGACACGTGCAGGTTGGTCCGGACACGACTCAGCTGTGAACAAGTCTGTGACGGCGCAGAGTCAGGAGGTGCTTAGTCTGTGGTCACAGCCTGACGATCTTCTCTTGGGTCATTTCGGTGCGAAGTGAAGCGACCTGACAGCTCACGACCAAGCTGTCAAGTACACTGAGTTAAATGCACTAATTTCCCTGAAGTCCTTATTTTTATTAGTTCCCTATCAGCTCTACTTAAATGGGGAATTTTGAAAACGTAAATAAATACTACATCTCCTCTTACTTTTAAAAACTATACTCCAAATTGGAGACAACTTTCAAATGCATCAGCCGCGGACTGTTAAGGAAACCGCGGGCCCAAAGCCGGAGGTGCAGGGAGTTGCAGGGGCCACATGGGACACCCCCCGAGGTCTCCCGGAGCAAAGCGGCGGCACCCGCAGAACGGCCCCGTTCACAAGAAAACCAGCCTCGCCTGCGTGCACGAGGTGCAGAGGACCCGGCCCAGCAGCTCGAGACGCACACAGTATTCGCTAACATCCCCTGCTCGTTTCCAGGACACCATGACAAAATGTGTGTGAATACAAATGACACTTGCAAAACCACACCTTAACACGACCACTGGGGCAGAATACCAGAAGTTGACACAGTCCAGGAGTCCTTTCTGTCTCTCAACCAACTACTGCCAGTAGTTACAGAACTCTCTACACCTTCTCAAAACAAAATTATTTTCAAACCATCTAATCAAAAAGAAGACAGGGGCTCCTGGGTGGCTCAGTCGGCTGAGTATCCAACTCTTGATTTCGGCTCAGATCATGATCTTATGGTTCATGGGATCAAACCCTGCATCAGGCTCCGCGCTGACAATGTGAAGCCTGCTTGGGATTCTCTCTCCTCCCCTCTCTGCCCCTCCCCCACGCGCACACACATTCGAGCATGCACTCTTTCTCTCAAAATAAAAATAATAATAAGGGGCACCCGGGTGGCTCAGTTGGTTGAGAATCCAACTTCAGCTCGGCTCATGATCTCACAGTTCATGAGTTCAAGCCCCACATGGGGCACGTGCTGTCCATGAGAAGCTTGCTTCAGATTCTCTGTCCCCCTCTCTGCCCCCTCCCCTGCCTGCATGCACATGCTCTCTCAAAAACAAACATTTAAAAAATAATAAAAATAATAATAAAAAAAAGACGACTGAACCAGACTCTCAGGCACTTGGGCAGGGAGTGCAGAACTGCAAGAGGCTTAGGCTCAAAGGCATTTGAGGCCAGCATGATGCTACGGGCCCTTCTGGAGCCATCCCCCAGTACTGAAAAGAAACCGTGCAGCACAACACGCTCCCCACATCCTCCTTCTCCTCCTCCCAGACAAGGGCTTACAAGTGGCTACCAAGAGTAACAGACTTACAAACCAAAAGCAGTCTACCAAAATCTCAGCCTCCCAGGTGGTCTGTCACCAGACTGCCATGCATCCACCCCTACCACGGGCCTGCATACAAGCTGAGTCACTGACCAAGCACAGAATTCAAGACTTAAATCAACCACTATCCAATTGAAGGGGTCATGATGTCGAAAGGCTTTCTTTTTTTTTTTTTTTT
>NC_064809.1:1036615-1051580 GCF_023721935.1 Panthera uncia | reverse complement strand
GGGGAGGGAGAGAGAGAGAGAGAGAGAATATGAACAAATGAATCCCAAGCAGGCTCCACACCATCAGCACAGAACTCATCGCAGGGCTCGATCTCACACACTGTGAGATCATGACCCGAGCTGAAATCAAGATATGGACACGTAACCAACTGAGACACCCAGGCACCCCAATGCTTTTTCTCTTTAAAAGTATAAAGAAAATTGTTAATAACCTGACACAAAATTCAAAGCCACTTTCACCTTCATACATAAATGACCTAGAATTTGGTATTTACTATGATATATCTTCCCTGGGAATTTGGGAATGAAAGCATATGATCACGTCTTAACTTTAAAGCAATCATTATGAAAAAAAAAACTATGAATATTATCGTATCTCCAATTAAAACCAAATACAAAAAATAAAAATAAATAAGTGTTGTTACCAATAAAAAAGCAATCATAATTTTTAATCTGATTTTTTTTAATTTTGTTTTGTTAGATGTAGTGTTTTGTTTTCTTTAGAAGAAAGCACCAAAGTTCACATTTGGAGGATAAAGTTATTATTATATAGGGAGAATTAAAGCAAAACAGAAAGAAGAAACTTTGCATTCTCAGAGATTTTATCCACGGTGAGCTAATTCGAGTTTCTTCAACGCCAGAGTTTATTCACACTTATGAACACTGTCAGCTGGGTACAGACTAGAGTCATTGGCCACCCACAGGGAAAGCTTAATGACCAGTGACTGCCTCAACTGTCAGTCCCTTTTTATAGCAACTGAAACAAAACAAAACAAAACAAAACAAAACATAAGAAAAACGTGAGGCGGGGGTGGGGTGGGGGTGGTTCCGCCAGGCCCCCCAGAGAAGCAGTTGTGCTGGGCAGTGCAATCCTCGTGGGCAGCTCTCACGCCGCCTTCAAGGGACACTTCATGGATCTCACCTGAAGGTAAGTTTGGGTACCACGAAAGCTTCCTGCAGACGCACCTCTGTACACACAGCCCACGTGGTAAGAGTCCAGCTGGGATGACCGGTGTGCCCGCATCTAGGCCGGCGGGAGCGTGCCACTGCTTCCCAGGAGGGAGGGCAGGGCGTCCTACAACGACACTGCCTGAAACAGCTCGCCTACTCAATCATCCCGTCAGGGGAGAAACCCGTCAACACACAAGGATTTAGCTTATTTCAGATGAAAAGCACTGGATTTCAGCTCCACCTCCTGACAATGAAGACAAAAATCTATGAAGACAAACGCCAGCGTTTGAAATTCCTCTGACGTTCCACAATATTTCAGTTACGCATTTCTATTATTTCCGAGAACAGTACACACTACAATTTCTCATCCCTGACTATGAGGAGAACAATCTGTTACATAAAACATCTAATATTTACCTTCATATAAATCGGTACCCCTTGCTACTATAGCAGGTAGTCAAATAGTAACAGACACACATTTATACTAAGTAAATCCTATTATGCTAAAATTCCTATTATAATGAACAGCTTTCACAGTACGAAGTAAAAATACACATGGAACACAACAAAGAAGAAAAGAACATTACTTGTCCTTTCTAAAAATTTACGAGAACCTTAAGCAGAGCTTACGTGAAGAAGTAATAACAACAGCAGCATAAATTTCCAGAGAAACCGTGTGGCTATAGATTTGTACCCTTGCAGTGAAGCACTACACCTCAAACTCTCTTTTCACAAAAAGGCACAGAATCCACACAGAAGCATGAGGAGAACAGTCACCTCTCTCCCAGATCCTAGAGAAATCAAATTATCAAACTAGGATGGGACCCCTGGGTGGCTCAGTCGGTTAAGTGTCCAACTGGGACTCAGGCCATGATCTCACGGTTCGTGGGTTCAGGCCCCCTTGTCGGGTTCTATGCTTACAGCATGAACCTGCTTAGGATTCAATCTCTCTCTCTCTCTCTCTCTCTCTCTCTCTCTCTCTCTCTCTCTTTCTCCTTCTGTCTCTCTCTGCCCCTCCCAGCTCATGCTTTCTCTCTCAAAATAAACTTAAAATAAATTATAAAACTACACAAATAATCTTAAAACCTATACAGCTACATCTTGCCTTAAGAAAACCCAACATACAGAAATTCAAAATCACTGAAGAGCTAAGTGAATTACTCACACTATATAAGATATTAGATTCCAACATACTTTACTGGAGAATGTGTGTTGAGTTTCTGTAAATGAAAATATGCCCTAAGAGACTAAGTTCTGGAGAGTGTGTCCCACCTACAACTCTTCGGGTGATACCAACAAGTAAGGGACAGTATGTCTGAGTTGTGCTTTTAACGTTCAGAAAAGAAATGGGTTAGGGGCACCTGGGTGGCTCAGCTGGCCAAGCATCCGACTCTTGATCATGAGATGGAACCCCACCTCAGCATGGAGCCTGCATGGGATTCTGTCCGTCTCTCCCCTGCCCCTGCCCCTCCCCCACTCATGTTCTTCCTCTCTCTCAAAATAAACGTTAAAAAAGTAAAATACAAAAAAAAGAAAGAAAGAAAGAAAGGAGAAGGGTTAAAAGGACTCAAGAAAATCACCCTGGAAAACCCTGTCCCCCCAGTCTAGGGGACAGCACTGCAGGCATCGAAATGACTGATTTCCTACAGGGCAGTCACTGCTGGATGCCGGAAATGTGGCCTTGGGCCCGTGACAGCAGCCGTGGTTGGGGTGGCAACGGACGGTGCAGCGGCAGCGGCCGTCAGACGGACCCAAGGCTTGGGGGAGGCAGGAGACCCGAGCGTGTTTGAGAAGCCACACTCAGACCGTCGCAGGTGAGTGAGGAAACCGAACACGGTCCGAGAGCAGCCAGTTCTCCGCTCTCGGTCGGGAACGAGGCTGTGCGTTTGGTTTGATAAAAGCACGCCCTCTGTAGGTGCACACGTAGTTACTGGCACAGATACCGTATTCTGTTGGATTTCTTTGTCCCCGTGGGCTCAAACCTAGGGAACCCGTGCCGGAGGCAAAAAAACAACAACAAAAAAAAAAACACAAAACAAAACAACAAGAGCTACCGACTAAACAGAGTCTTCATCTAAAAACCCTGTAAAATGTCCCACCTCCTGTTTTTCCGAGCTGCCGCAACTCCCAGAGGCTCACTGCTATCGGATCAGGCAAGGCTGCAGCCCCACCTGCTGGCCACGCCGTGCGGGGCTCTCCCCAGGCAGCGGCCTCTCCACCCTGCGGGAACAGAGGCACTCACCCGCCGCCTCCGGCCACTGCATGGCCGATGGAGCAGAGGAGGGCCTCGGCCCGCGGGCAAGGCGCCCAAGCCCCTGGCCAGCCCGTGCCAGTGCCCCAAGGCCTCCGAAAAGGTAAAACGTGCCCTTCTCTAACACCACTGGAAAACAGTGCCAAAGGGAGAACGGTCTTATTTTCGTACCTTGCACATCAACAAACATGCTAGTTCATCCTAACTTGGTTAAGAGAAAATGCACATTTTCTCTTGTCCACTTATTCCATTTTCACTCACAAGTCCATGTGTCCTCACTACATACAGAAAATGAAAGCATCAACTTCTGTCTTGGGGCATCCAGATGCAAGAGGCCTCAGGGACAGACACGGCTCCGTGCCTTTTCTACGCCACTACTGATCCCGTGAGAAAAACAAGCCAAAGAAACCTTGTCACAGGTCCACGCTAGAAATAAGAATCCCCGGGACACCTGGGTGGCTCAGTCGATTGGGCGTCCGACTTCGGCTCAGGTCAGGATCTCGTGGTTCGTGGGTTCGAGCCCCGCATCGGGCTCTGTGCTGACAGCTCAGAGCCTGGAGCCTGCTTCGGATTCTGTGTCTCCCTCTCTCTCTGTCCCTCCCCCACTCATGCTCTGTCTCTCTCTCAAACATAAATAAAAACATTAAAAAAAGAAAAGAAAGAAAGCCAACATTTAGGGGAATAAAAGGGGCACCTGGGTGGCTCAGTCGGTTAAGCATCCAACTTCGGCTCAGGCCATGATCTCACTGTTTGTGGTTCGAGCCCTGCATGGGGCTCTGGGCTGACAGCACAGAGCCTGGAGCCTGCTTTGGATTCTGTGCCTCCCTCTCTTTGCCCCTCTCCCACTCGCACTCTGCGTCTATCTCAAAAATAAACATTAAAAAAAAAACTTATAAAAGAAACAGTAAGAACCCCTTCGTAACCAATCATGTTCCTCACAGTGTATCTCTCCAGAAACGACCATTATTTCACACACCCACCAGGTACAAAAATACACCCCAAATCGTAGAGACATGTGAACCATGACCCCAGCATTTCCTACACTGCAGTCAGAGGGTGGCAGACAAGACAGACCTACTATTCAAAAAGTCTTAACGCTAAACACACACTTCCAACAACACCCAATAATGCAAATAAATTCTTGGCTCTTTTTGCAGAAAATAAAAATAAAACCTTTCAGACAATCAAAAAAAGCAATTGAAAACAGAATGTGACCAAAGATACTTTAAATAGCACCCAGAAAAATGACTCTGGAATCACACTTTGAGTCGGGCCCCACAAGAACCCCCCCACCAAGCTCCCTGTGCCTTGGTTGGCCTCCACACATCTGGAGGAGGGCTCCGGACCCCCTATAAGGACCGCATGTGTGCTGTGCCCAGTGTGCAAGGCCTCCCGTGTCACAGGAGGGAGGCTCCCATCGGTGCCACAGAGGGCTGTTCACATAAAGTTCACACTGCCCTTCTCAGCCCAGCCCCCAAGGCTCGGACCAGATGCCACTCATCCAGTGTGGGATGGGGAAAGTGCAGCGAGTCCGGGACAGACTCCTGCACCAGACGTCATGAGTGCTCAGGACAGAAGGGGCATGTCTAAGAAGCCCCAGCAGCCGAGTCTGGAACAACTGAAACAACAATAATTACAAAAACAAAGACCTACAACCGTCAAAGTGTAATAACCCTTGAGCCTACAGCAGCCTCAACTACACTAATGAACAAAGTGCCAACTGATGAGTGTGGAAAGAAGGCCAAAATCAGCAAGGTCACCACTTGTACACACTCGAGGTGATAAGAGACCCAGGAGAGGATCACTGAGGACGTCAGACCCAGTGGATGAAAGGTCACCAGGGAAGGAGACTGCTCACGTCTCCCCGCCACTTCACACATTTCAACGTGGAAAACACGTCTTGCGGTAGGGACACCTGGAGACGCCCCCGCGCTCCAGGCCCGCATCCCCGATAGCAGGACGCTCTGCTGGGGACACAAAGCACACAATGGTGGCTGTGAAGACTTCTGGCAAAAAGGCAACCAGGAGAAAAGCAGAGTGTGGGACATTCTGGCAGAGAATGGCTTAGATTCTTCACAAAAACAATCCACGCCATAAAAATAACAGCAGGGGCGCCTGGGGGGCTCACTTGTTTGAGCATCTAACTCTCGACTTTGGCTCAGGATCCCAGGATCGTGGGCTCGAGCCCCGAGTCAGGCTCTGTGCTGACAGCGCGAAGCCGGCCTAGGAGTCTACGTCTCTGCACCAACCCCACTCTTGCCCTCGCCCTCTCCCTCTCTCTAAATACATAAACTTAAAATAAAAACAATAACAACAAATGGTCAGAAGACTAACCTAGATTAAAGGACCACAGAACAAAATGAGTGCATGTAATGAATGAAGCCTGATTGAATTCTAAAACAATGTATCAGAGACATTTTAGCGACAACAGGGATAGAGCTGAACGTGGGCCGGGTATCAGATGCCACCCCAGAACTCTGTTTCCACCCTCTCCGGGGGAATGCCCAACAATTCTCCAAAGACGCGCTCAGAGTGCAGGGGAGAAGCGGCAGGCCAAGGGCGGCTCCTGGCACAGGGCCCCGGCAGACAGCACTCATGGGCGCTGTGTGTCCAAGACGCTGCACATGTCCGCAGGCGCACACAGAAACACGACCGATGTGGTGAAAACAACACCACCGGTGAGGCCAGGAGCAGAGTACGTGGGGTGCCGCCACACGATTCCCTCCAAATTCACGTGCGCCTGAGCCTCCTCAACATAAAGCACCCGGGAGAAGAGACGAGCAAGCAGGCTCTGGGCAGGGCTGTGCGCACGGGGCCCCGGCTCGCCCTAAGCACCCATGACCGCACACGGCTCCCCCGTCCTCGGGGCCCAGAGCAAGCCCGCCCTCAGAGCAGACGGAGGACAGCCGCCCCCCTGCATGGTCCAGGCTGGCCTGACCGGAAACCGTCCCCTGCACAGGACTGAGACCTGTGAAAGCAGGGACGCAGCGAGAGGTGCCCTGCACGCAGGCACCAATGCCGCCAGATAAGCCGCTGCAAACGGAGACCTTCGGTCCCGGTGCCGCGGCCCCTCCGGCTGCCAGCAGCAAATCTGTCACAGCCTCTCAGGACACACAGGAGGGGGGACCTAGCACACACAGGCCATGCTCGCACCCCTGTCCCAGAACACACCACCTCCCTTCTGGCCCCAAGCTTCTTGAAGACCTCTATCTGTCCGGTTTCCGTGTGAACACGGCACGAATTCTCAACACTGAATCTCTAATTTCGTATCTGACGTCAGACACATAAAACAGGCTTGTTTGGGGAGTGCGTCCAAAGAAGGAATGAAGAAAATCCGTCATTTTCAAGCAACCAAATGAGCAAGCATGCGTTCATTAACAAGTGTTTAGTGAGCACGCAGGACCTTTCTGGACATGCAGAAGCTCAGAACACACGCTGCCAGAGAGACAGACACAGGGACGGTCCGGTCCAGAGAGGCACGTGCAGGGGCAGCGGTGGCATGGGGAGCAGGTGACAGGATACAGTCAGGAGGTGTGACAGGAAGGGAGTCCTGCTCATGGAGGGGATGGGGCACGGCGGGGGAGCAGGGATGTCTCTGGAAAGATGGTCACGTGATTTATCGGGAACGGTCTGACTGGAGAAAAGTTTTTGGAAAGAAGTAAGAGTTCTGGGGGCGCCTGGTGGCTCAGTCGGTTAAGCGTCCAACTTTGGCTCAGGTCATGATCTTGCGGTTCGTGAGTTTAAGCCCGTGTCGGGCTCTGTGCTGACAGCTCAGAGCCTGGAGCCTGTTTCAGATTCTGTGTCTCCCTCTCTCTCTCTGACCCTCCCCCGTTCATGTTCTGTCTCAAAAATAAATAAACGTTAAAAAAAAAAAAAAATTAAAAAAAAAAAAAAAGAAGTAAGAGTTCTGTTAAGACACAGCTATGCCTGAGCTGCCCAATAGATGGCCAGGCAGGGGTGTGTGGGGGTGGGGTGGGGTGGGGGTGGGGGTGGGGGGGGTGGGGGGGTGTCCTCCCCAGCTCTGGCCAGGCGCTCAGCAGAGGCTGTGCGGGCCACCAACTCTAGTGTTTCCTGACTTCCCCACTGCCCCATCCTACCACCATCCAATTCCCTGTGAGAACTTCAGTGACTGAATCTTTTAAAGTCTTACAAATACCCAAATGGAGCTAAACGTTTAGGGAAAGAGCAGCCAGTTTGGAAGACGTGGAGCTCGACGTTAATACTGGAAATGAAGATACGAATTAAGTTTTAATATCCACCTGCAAAACTTTTTTCATGAACAGTTATAAAGAGAGATCTCTAAATGACTGTGACTCACTCCGTATGGCCCTGGAAGACATTCACGGAGTGGATGGAAGGGTCCCTGAAATCCCAAAGACGGAAAGTCGTGTCCCGGGAGGAGGTCACCACAAGCCGCTGGGTGGGGTGTGTGCAACAGTGCGTTAGCTCCTGGTCATGCCCTACAACCAAAGATGACAAAAATGCAAAATCATCCACCTGTAGGCACAGTTACAGTGATGCTTTCTTAAGAACACAAGAATCAAAACCTCTTTATGGTCTCTACTGCTCATGGTCACTGTACAAGGGAATGCAAGTAAGGAAAGATAAGAAGTCACTTAAAACTAGCACGTGGGGTCGCAGTGGAACTGGTTTTCCCTCGGGAACTGGAGTCCTTTCATCCACACATTTAGAGGGATCAGCAAAACGAGTGCGAGCGTGACCCACCTTCTGATGCTGACGGTAAGAAGGTCTGGCAAATCTCTTTAATAGGCTAAATATGTGAACAAACTAATTCTTTATCTTTAATTCCAGAGTAACTTCTAATACTAGAATATGTGGAACTCTTAGTAAAACATAATCTTTAACACTCAGTGAGGAAATTCACTTACTGACAAATTTGCAAAAACGTCTGTAGTGGGCATAACTCTAAGATGTCCCGGTGACCCCCTTCCCTGGCATACACACCCTGGAGGATACCTTCCCTTGAGTTGGGGCAGAACCTGTAAATGCGACGAGATATCACTCTGGTAAGCTCGGTACATTAAAAGGCAAAACAGACTTTGCAGATGTAACTAAGACCTCCAAATCAGTGCCTTCAAGTTAATCAAAAGAAACTCTGTATTAGGTGGGCGTGCCCTAATCAGGCAGGCCCTTGAAAAGAGATGTTCTACTGGAAGCGGAAAACACAGCAAACAGCTGTGTGGGGAAACATCTCTGAAGGGGCCATGAGGGATATGAGGGCACGCTCTGGATGCTGCGAGTGGTGGGTCCCCAGCTGACAGGTAGCCAGAAAACAAGGACCTCGGTCATATGGGGACCCCAGCCGTATGCCACGACAAAACGAATCCTTCCACCAGCGGTAAGTAAGAGGACAGAACCTAACCCTCAGATGAGATCACAGCCTCAGACCACACCTTCGTTTCACCCGTAAGACCCTGAGCGCAGGACCAGCGAGCATGTGCCCAGAACTCCAGACCCAGGGAAACCATGAGCTTATAAATCCATGTTATTTTAAGACACTAAGTGTCTGGAAATTTGCTACAAAGCAATAGGAAGCTGACAGAACAACCATTTTTCAAATATCTAGGTATTACATGCTACAGTTAAATCCCTTAAAGATAAAATAAGTTTAGCTAACAAACAGTTCTGTAATTTAGAAAGGGTCCCTGAAAAATCACAATCTGGGTACCACAAGAACTAAACATAATCCTGGACAAGAAGTAATTTGCAAGGTAAGATATAAACACGTGCACATAAATCAAAAGCACGCCAACTGGAAATCACAAACACTTAAAGTACCTGTCAGAGAGTGAACGAGTTCCGCCGTCTCCACGTCAAACAGATTCGCCGTTCTGTCCCAGGAGGCCGTCACTGCCTGCTTCCCCCCAACCAGCCAGTCAGCGGCTATGACCACTCCCTGGTGGCTCTTAAGAGATGTCAGCGGCACCCGGATGGTAGGACAGTCACTGGACACATCCGCGTCAACATCAGGCTCGTCTTTATCGGAGCACTCCACTTCATCTTCGCCACATATCTGCTGCTGATGGGGAGAGCAGAGAAGAAATTCCCTGGGAATCTTGAGTCTTTTCTGACACAGCTACACAATCAGACTGTTGTCATTTGTCTTTCTAGGACTTGATCATCATTATGACCAACAACAGCACGGTATCTGGCAAGTATCTGGAGCTTGATGACTGTTTATCAACTTCATGATTATCTACTTGATTAAAACCCACGACCTCATATAAGAAGAGAACAAAATTAAGGCCACTATGACATCAATAAGCTACAGTCCATTTCCAGTCAGCAATAAAATGGCAAATTTTTACCACATATTAGGAGCAATGTACTAAAATATAAAATACATTTGAAAGTCAGTAATTTATCACAATAAAAAAAGAAACATTTCAATTCTCAGAAGGCTACTTAGAATTCTATTGCTATAGAAACAGATAGGAGTTCATTTTATTTTCCTGTAAGGTCTTTTGTCAAAAACTAAAATGAAAACACAAAAGGCTTCAGCTCTTTAAGAAAACACATTGATCTTTCATTCAACAAATATCAGGTGCTTAAACACCGCCAGACCACACGCCAGTCCCACAGCAGAGAAAGATGACCTCTGTCTCACATGGACATGCGGAACAATGGAACTAGAGCCACAGAGACTGGAAACGTCCTCATTTCACGGAGTTTACATGCTAGCGAGGAAGACAGACCACATACAGGGGCATATGTATGCGCGTGTGCACACACATACACACACATCCACACACATCCATACTCGTATGGCAATGTATGGCATACGTATACACATGCTAGCATGGAAATACGTGCCATGTAAACACACATGCTAGAGTGGTAATGTCACAGATAGTACAGGGAAATGTGTCACATGTACACGCACATGGTACAGAAATATAGATCACACATACACAGTGTAGAGATATGTGTCACACGTACACACGGTATAGAGATATAGGTCACACATACACACAGTGTAAGGACACACGTCACACGTACACACACAGTATAGAGATATGGGTCACACGTACACACAGTGTAGGAATATAGGTCACAGGCACATGCACAAAGCATAAGGATGTATCACACACACACACACACACACACACACACACACACACACAGATTCAGGCAGTAATAAGCACTAAGAAACAGAGCAGATGGAGGGATGGGCAGTCGCGAGGGCTATTTTATACAGAATTATCAGGGAAAGACCCTCTGCTAAAGTGACATTTGAGTTGGAGCATGAAGAAAACAAGGGATCCAGGCACAAACACTTAGGGGAACAGGATTCCTAACCGAAGAGCAGGTGCCAAAGCCCCAAGAAGCTACACAAACAGCAAAGTCACGGGCGTGGAGGTGGGAAAGGTGGATTCAGAGGAGGAGGCGGGAGAGACACAGATCACATTCCATACGGAGCTGCCCAAGGACTGACAGCCGGGAGCCGGGCCACATGGAAGGGATGCCAATGAGCGAGGCCCCACAGCAGGAGGAACACACAGAGAATCAGAGGAGGGTGCAGACGGCGTGAGGGTCTGAGGTCTGTGTAGGAAACCCGAGGGGGTAAGGACAGTGGAAAGTCACGGAGGGGGGCAGCGGCCACGGGAGGCAGCATGCCGGGAGTGCACGCTCAGGGCACTCCCAGATCAAATGGCAGGAAGCACAGGGACTCTCGATCCAGCAGGAAAGTTAAACACACGTGTTATGCAGAGTTACCGATCTCAAAGCACACTAAAGACTATGAAGCAAAGTCAGGGAGGTCTGCAGGGTGGAGAGCATAAGAGGGATGAGGGGAGAACACCCAGGAAGAGGGCCAAGCGGGCTGGCAGGGAGGGAGGTACACCGGATGCATCCGGTCTGGGCTGGCGCCAGGGACTGGCAAAGGGCTTGGCAAGGTGGCAAGTACAAGTCCAGAAAGACCACTCCTGACCTCGTGCGTGCAGAGAGGATACAACATGAGTCCAGGGCGGAATGGGGAGCCTCGGCAGGGACTAGAGGTGACGGCCCCTGCAGGCTAACAGCATGAGGACGGACCCCAGGAGCGTAACCTGCTCCAGGAGAAAGGACCCTGACCGGTAACCGCACCCCAACAGGAAGAGCAATGCGGTCCCTGGAGATGCCGCATGGGGATGCTGTGATTCGGGGCTCTCCTCCAGCCAACACTGGCCCCTTGACCACGAGGTTCCTCAGCTCCCACAGCCACTCGTGAGGAGCCCCCGGGCCCTCTCTGGCCCTGACGGGCAGGGCCGGCCTGCACGGTGCCTCAGGCAGGCACAGAAGAGGGGTGCCGGGTGGAGCTGCGGCTCAGCAGAGATCTCTGGGTAAGTGTTACATAAAGGGTAGCCGGGGAGACAGGACAGAGGAGTGCATCCCAGAATTACAGAAGAACCAGAAGCAGTGAGATGTCACAGACAGATGGAAATGGAAGATGGAAAACAGGTGGGGAAGAAGAGACGCGTCAAAGATAATCCCAAAATTCCTGAGAGTTTTGCTCACCGCTGGCACACAGAACTGGTGCACCTGCTGTGCTTTTCCCTGAGAACTGTGAAGGAAAAAGTGACAAGTAAGCGTGAATGCAGGGATTTCCTCAGAGCGGGTCCAGGGGACCCCCATTTCAGAGAGCTCTAGCTCTCGGGATGCACGATGGAAAGGTCAATAGGAACCTTCACAGAAGTCATTTGTCCAAACTAGACAAGAATTGAAAGTATTTTAAAATGCAAAGATAGTAAGTCGCATTCACAAATAATTACAAGTTTTTAAAAATTTTTTTCATGTTTATTTTTATTTTTGACAGAGAGAGAGCATGAGCGGGCGAGGGGCAGAGAGAGAGGGAGACACAGAATCTAAAGCAGGTTCCAGGCTCCGAGCTGTCAGCACAGAGCCCAATGCAGGACTCGAACCCACATGCGAGATCATGACCCAAGCCTAAGTCGGACACTCAACCGACTGACCACCCAGGCACCCCTATAAGCTCTTTTAACACTTGACGTGAAGAGCAGGGGAAGGAGAGTGAGAATGGTCTGTGTGTTTTTTGCCCACATCTTGGGGATAATCCATTTCAGTTGAACCATTTTGACCGCCAGCAACAGCAGAGGAGAATGTCCAACATTGTCGACTTAATGCTAAGTGGATCTCCCAAACACGAGCAGCCACAGGACCAAGGAGCCACTGAATCACGGTTCTCGTGAAGGAAGGGTCCCTGGAAGCCACGTGGGTAACCTGATTCGATCTTCCTGTTTCAACAGGGAAAGTGAAGCCACCCAGTGAATTAAAGCAGTTGCTCGACATCACACAGCTGGGGTCCCACAGTGACTTGACAGGCCCTCTGAAAGTGTCTCCACTCACCACCCAAACACTTCTTTATCAAATATTTCTTGGTAGATGCCAACTAAAACTCTCTGGTCCAAGCTAAATTTTAAAAAGCTGTACTGATGAAAACGAACAAGATCTTTTTTTAAAATTTTTTTTAAATGTTTATTATTGAGAGACAGAGACAAAGCGTGAGCAGGGGAGTCACAGAGAGAGGGGGAGACACAGAATCCGAAGCAGGCTCCAGGCCCTGAGCTGTCAGCACAGAGCCCAGCGTGGGGCTTGTACTCACAAACCGCAAGATCATGACCTGAGCCGAAGTCGGACGCTCAACCAACTGAACCACCTGGGAGCCCCACCATCTTTTTTTTTTTTTAATGTTTTAATTATTTTAGAGACAGAGAGACAGAACATAAAAGGGGGAGGTGCAGACGGAAAGGGAGACACAGAATCCGAAGCAGGCTCCACGCTCCGAGCTGTCAGCACAGAGCCCAATGCGGGGCTCGTACTCACAAACCGCAAGATCATAACCTGAGCCCACGTCGGATGCTCAACTGACTGAGCCACCCGGGCGCCCCGAAAATGAACAAGGATCTTAACAGAATAGAGTTTCTTCTAAAATGCAGGCGAGCTGCTAAGTCAACCCGAGGCAAGCCCAGGTGGCGAGAGCTTCTGACAAGTGCCATCTCCAGGGCAGGCCGCGTGGGACCCTCCGAGGCTCCGTCACTGACTGACACGGGCTGCCCCAAGTCACCCCAAAAGCCTGACGTGGCAACTATCAATCACACACAGTCCCTGCACCCAACACAAGCAAAATCACAAAGAAGAAAACAGGGTCAATTTAACGTCGTAAATAATATATTACGTTTTTATAATGTAAGTACTATATGTGATTTTTTCCCTCTGCCAAAACTAGAATTTTTCTTATTTCCTTTGAAAACAAATCCATACAACGTTAACACATTTGCTGAACCCTCCTCTCCCTGGCCCCTCTGCCTTATCATCTGTCAGCACTATTTCTTGAGCCAATGGCCACGTTAAATAACAGTCTGGTTATTCCACGAGGGAAAAAAACACATGTTAAAATAAAAGGCAAAACACTCCATTAAAAATAACTGTTCAGAGGGCGCCTGGGTGGCTCAGGTGGTTAAATGCCTAACTGATGTCAGCTCAGGTCGTGATCCCAGGGTTGTGGAATTGAGCCCCATGTCGAGTTCCTCACTGAGCGTGCAGCCTGCCTGAGATTTCTCTCCCTCTCTCTGCCCCTACCCTGCTTGCACTCTCACACTCTAAAATTTAAAACAAAAATTTTAATTAAAAATAAAAACGTACGACAGAGTGGCCAATGGTCTGCAGAGCAACATGCCTAAGTTTTATTGTGACTCCTGCGACACATACCTCACCCATGACTCTCCGTCTGCGAGAAAGACACACTGCGGTAGTAGGAAACACAAAGAGAATGTGAAAGATCCACTATCAGAAATGGATGCAAGAGCGAGCCCAGAGCCTGATGGACAGAGCAACTGCTGCACTTCAGCAAGAAAAGGTTCCTCCTGCTCCACTCTCTGTCCTCTGCCTGCAGGAGCAATGATCCCACCTCCCCCTCATCTCCCGGGTCTTCTTTGCCCTGGTATGACGCCAGCACCCCATATGGGGGGCCCTCCTACTCCTGGGATGATGCCAGTGGGACCCGCTCCTGGAATGAGGCTGCCTATGGGAGGCTACATGCCAATGACGCCTGGGGCCCCCAAAGATGAGACCTCCCCCGCCCGTCCCACGATGATGCCCACTCGGCCAGGAATGACCTGACCAGACAGGTAAGGAGAGACAGAAACCTCCTTATATCCATTTTATATTACTTGTTCTACTTCACCAGGAGATCATGGTGCTGTGACTCTGGGTGTTTTCTAACAGCATGACAAGGAAGACTTGCTCCTCCTTCCTATCAAACAGAGAATAGTTTTTCCAAGGGAGTAGCGGGACAAAAAAAAAAAAGCAATTTTCATTTGTATTGTGAGATGTGAAAATAAAATTGTCAACTGTTTTAAATAATAGATAGATAGATAGATAGATAGATAGATATAAAAATGTGCTAGGAATTTACCCAAGGGATACAGGAGTACTGATGCACAGGGGCACTTGCACCCTAATGTTTACAGCAGCACTTTCAACAATAGCCAAATTATGGAAAGAGCCTAAATGTCCATCAACTGATGAATGGATAAAGAAGATGTGGTTTATATATACAATGGAATACTACTTGGCAATGAGAAAGAATGAAATCTGGCCATCTGTAGCAACGTGGATGGAACTGGAGAGTGTTATGCTAAGTGAAATAAGTCACACAAAGACAGATACCATATGTTTTCACTCTAATGTGGATCCTGAGAAACTTAACAGAAGACCACGGGGGGGGGGGGGGGGGGGGGGGGA
>NC_064809.1:955578-1036515 GCF_023721935.1 Panthera uncia | reverse complement strand
GGGGGGGGGGGGGGGGGGGGGGGGGGGGGGGGGGGGGGGGGAGTTACAGAGAGGGAAGGAGGCAAACCATAAGAGACTCTTAAATAAAACATCTGAGAATAAACTGAGGGTTGATGGGGGGTGAGAGAGAGGGGAAAGTGGGTGATGGGCACTGATGAGGACACCTGTTGGGATGAGCACTGAGTGTTGTATGGAAACCAATTTGACAATAAATTTAATATTAAAAAATAAAAATAATCATTCAAAAAATAAAAATAAAAACGAACTGTTTTAGATCTCCCCACTGAAGACAATTCCTACTCATCACTGTAATTACTTAATCCATCTCCAAAGAGAACAATGTTTACAACGTTTCAAAGAAAGAAACAAATAACACAACACTCCAAGGCGGAAACAGCATGGCCACAGGGCAAGTGGCGTCCTCCTGGCGACTCCGGCCACAGTGCATCCCCAGCTCCGCGCTACCCGGCGCCGTGTCCGCCCACGTGAGAGCACAGGGCCAGGCTGAGTGACCCCTCAGCTCTCCTGCGACGGAAGCAAGGAGGCTACCCGAGGCCTCTGTGTGACCAGAAACGGTGTTGGGCTGAAGGGAACAACTACATCCGAGCGGAAAAAAGCTAACTGAAGGCTTTATGGTCTAAATCCACCCATCCTTCTTCTCAATATGCAACCTGCTGTCAACAACCTACCTTTACCTCCTTGAAGATGACGTCACACACACTGACTTACACAGTTTACCTTACGTTTGTTTATTTAATTCATTTAGTTTTGAGAGAGAGAGAGACAGAGCAGGGGAGGGGCAGAGAGGGAGGGGAAGAGAGAGACTCCCAAGCAGGCTCCGCACTGCCAGAACAGAGCCTGACGTGGGGCTTCAATTCACTACCTGTGAGATCATGACCTGAGCCGAAACCAAGACCCTGACACTCAACCGACTGAGCCACCAAGGCTTCCCCAGTTCAGCTTACGTGAAAGACAGACTTGTGGTCTAAAACATAAAACGTTAAGAAACGTGACCTAATTGTATAGTTTTTAAATACTGATGGCCAACCTTTACTAGCTGTGGAAAGGGGGGCGAGAACATACATGCACACATATATAAACAGGGAACTTCACTTTCGACACTGTCCTCTGTTCAGGCTTCCAGAACAAAACACCAAGACCGGGCAGCCAGGATCAAGGTGCGGCCTATTCGGTTTCTGGTGCAAACCTTCCCAGCTTGTCATTACATCCTCACATGGCAGCTCCCAGGTACAGCAGGGAAGGGAAACACATGCAAGCTCACTGGTGTCTGAGGAAGGACACTAATGCTATGCCAACAGAACCCCAGCCTCAGTACCTCACTTCCAAATACAGCCACACTGGGGGGCAGTTAGGGCTTCAAACTCTAAAGGGGGGTCACAAACATCCAGTCTGTAAGACCATATAAATTTGGGGGCGCCAGGGTAGCTCAGTCGGTTGAGCATCTAACTTCGGCTCAGGTCATGATTTCGCAGTCTATGGGTTCCAGCCCCACACCAGGCTCTGTGCTGACAGCTCGGAGCCTGGAGCCTGCTTCAGATTCTGTGTCTCCCTCTCTCTCTCTGCCCTCCCCACCTCGCACGCTCCCTCTATCAAAAATAAACAAAAATTTAAAAAAAATTTTTTTCTTAAGAGACCATATAAATTTGGCCTAAACTTTGCAAGTGTCCAGAACCCTACAACATACCCCAAGTGGCGCTTTCATGGTAAGTAAAGGTGCTGCTTACAGTGGTGTCAGCAACAGGCTGGGGCGTTGGCAGCTGGACGGCGTATCTCCAAATGTGGGCGGTCTGATCTCCAGAAGCTGAGGACAGAAATCAGGGCACAATTACCCACAGTGCACACCAGGTATAAGATGCTTTCTGCTAGGTTCTGGCCAAGCGTCCTCAGACTTCTGTAACTCAATGATCGAGAGCCGCTTCTGAGACTGCGTGATGCTGCTGACAACAGGCTAAATGCACACAATTAAGATGGTGGTTAAAAATACCCCCTCCTTTCATTTTACGGTGAAAAGCTGTGAAGGTTCAGGCAACACTCACAAGTACAGGTTATCCTGTCCATCTATCGAAGCTAAGTACACCGAACAGTACCTCAGAAAAGTGGAGCCCCACACAAATACGTCCTCCCCTGCGCCCGACATCAGCGGGCTCACAGCCTGCTGGGCCCCGCGGGTCTGGGGCCTTACTGCCACCGGCCAGGTGTGCCAGGTGCTGTGCACATGGGACAGAGAGAAGGGCCGGGGAAGGGCACACAGACGTGCAGGGCGGGCATCTCCAGCTGCCCTCACAAGGTACTATCTGAACCTCGCTTCCCTCTGTGGCTAAGAGGTTCCCCAAAGCGGCCACGTGTGGACAGTGGCACATTTCTCAAGTTGTCAGACGAGCTCACTGCCTGCCCTGCTAGCTCTCCTGCCCCGCGTGCAAACCTCCATCGAGCATGCCTCTCCCCTGCCTCCTCACCCCAACTCTGGCCATCACCGGTCTCCCCCACCCTCCCCCCTCGCCCCAACTCTGGCCATCACTGTTCCCCCCCACCCTCCCTCCTCACAATCACTCACCGATTTCATGAAGTGGAAAATTCTCACCTACTTTATTCCCCACGTGTTTACCTGGGCATCAACTAGCTGTGGTCGAGGCCTGTTCAGACCCACCATATTCTGCTCACATGGAAAAGCACCTGAGTGGCCCCACTCTCACCCTCTACCCCAGGGTCAGCAGAATCTGGCCCACGGGCCACAGCCACAGCCACTCACCCGTGCACTACCTCTCCTGCTTTCACACTAACACAGCTGAGTGGTTGTGACATGGACCATGTGGCTGTCAAAGATGGAACATTTAGTTACGATAATTTACAAAAAAAGCTTGCTGACCTCCACTCTCTCTAAACATTTACCCCTAGAGATTACTGTCAGTGTCCCCCAAAGTCACAGGAGTCTTCAGACAATTTTACTGGAAGACTCCTCAGTTCAACAATGAAGCTGTTGTACAAACTACTACATAAAATCACGGCAAAACCACGCGGCCACCACTGAGGAGCGCCCAGAAAGGAGGAAAAACGTTGGTCCCGCAGACTGCCGTGACCTGGGCTACTGTTTCTGCCCTCCTCTGTTACAGATGCACGCAGGATTAGGAACTCGCAGTAATGACAGGTGTTCAGAAAACCAAGTTCCCTCTGTGGTGCGAGCGAAAAGTGGGCAACCACCAAGGGCTTCACAAAAACCAGCTCAGGGTGGGTCACGTGCAGTCTCCCGGGAGAGCCAAGCTCACCTGACAATACACTACAGGTGAAGCAAGTGCCACTTGATGTGTCCTCCTTCCTCCATTCCTCAAGTATTTCACAAAATGATGACCTGACTTTTACGGAAGGGACCAACGAGAAAGGAACGACTATGGCTATTTTTAAATTATCTATAACTTTCTTCAATAAAGAAGAAAAAGATCAACATACCAGTAAGAGCCAACTGCTCTGATGGATGAAACTTGATAGAATTTACTGCAAAACAAAAACATTACAAAACAGGTATAAAATAACGACATATCATCGTTTCTCATAACAACGTGCATTACAAGGTAACTTTAAGAATTAAAAAAACTTAATTTCAATATTAGATCCTCCCACCCAATTAACCTAAGAATAAATGCAGAGATGCATGAAAAACTCACTGAACATGAATGATCAAATTACTGACATATAAGACATACAGAAAAACAACACTAATAATCTACTTCTTTCTGTAGACAAGGAAGTCCTCTCGAGTGAAAAATGAATCAGGATGAAAGAGAAACCATACTTATGACAACAGGTGGGGACAGACCACAGCAGGGACACTGTTTACTCCCCACCCTCCCTCCCGTCCCGTTCCAGGAGACCCCGGGAGCAGAGGCGGCAGGCCTCGCCAGCTCGGAGAGAGTCAGGATCCACACGGACGGTCCCCTCCTCCAGCTGTGGGAGGACCGAGGTGCTTCGCAGGAAGAAGGAGCAGGAGTGGGGTGCACAGAAGAAGGAGCCAGAGTGTGCAGAGGCCGGAGCCTGGCAGCTGGGACCACCCTGCGAGGGAGCCAGCACTCACACCCACACAGCGAACACACGACAGGACAGAGTGCACAGAAAGTTCCAGAAAATGAAGCAAGTTCTTTCAGAAAGATTCCGCCAGCTACACCACTGGGAATTCTCTTTTCCTGAGGAAATGAAAAGTCCAGCGAGTGTAGACTGCGGGTAAGTGTGGGAGGAGCAGGTGGACACCACAGCCTCCTCAGCACCGGCAGCAAGCGGTCACGACCCTGTGCACATGCACGCACACGCATGCACACACGGCAGGACGCCCCTAGGGCCAGGAGCAAGCGGCAAGCTCCGTGGCCACCTCTCGCCTCGACGTCCCTGCAAACCTCAACGCGCCACCAGTGCCACAGGTGGCCCTCACGGCCATGACACATGCTTCATGAAAGAGCACGTGCGGAGCACTCGGCCGGGAACCCGGCACACAGCAGGCGCTTCACGACCGTCACAGCTGCAACATGCACACCGTGCGCCAGCTCACCGAAGGGACGGCGCCACTGAATGGAGACGGGCCTGCACGTGCGCACAGGTGCCGCCCGGCAGGGGGCGGGCGGCAGCAAAACTGAGCCCCGTCCCCCGGCAGAGGGTCTGCTGACCGTGGCTGAGGCAGAACAGGAAGGTGAGCCCCGCCAGCACCTTCTCCAAAGATGCGCAGCACCCCAACACGAGGCCAACTCAATTCCCAGAGGCCACACCGGGAGCAGAAAGGGAGAGGCCACCAGAGACCAATGTTCTTCACAGCAAGCTTCAGAGGCACCCGATCTTTAAATGGTTTGTGTGCCTAACTTTACCATAAACATAAAAGAACAACAGGAAGAAGCACCATCCCCCGCACAAGAGGGCTCTACTTGGGGGTCGGGCAGGGGCAGCCACGAAGCCCGGCACGTGACTCTTGAGGCAGAGGGGACGAGGCACAGGAGGGTCCTCTGTTCAGGTGATGCCAGAACGAGGCAGAACACACACGGCAAACCACCTGCCACACCCTTCAGGTTAACGGGACCTTGGCCACGTCATCGCAACACCACCTAGTGGAAAGACCAAAGCCAGGACACGAGCAAGGCAGACACGGTGTCTGTGAGGACAGCACCCCAGAAGGGAAGGCCAGACATCAGCGCTCCACCTCCCGTCACCCAGCCTCCTGACGCCCAGGGCGGTGTGCACCCCACGTGCTGGGGCAAGAGGACACGGGAGAGAGGTGCGCAGGGTGGCCGGTGAAGAGCTGGGCGCCCAGGCCGTCCAGCGAGAGGGGAAGCTCCAGGGAAGGGACAACAAAGGAACAGAGATGCCGCACCGAGTATGGCCACCGGAAAGGCACGTCACACAGGAGCACAGGGATGAGTCAGGGATGGATGCAGAAACCAGGCGGAAGAAAAAACAAGGCACGTTACAAGCAGCTGTGAACAATACACACATAGCCATGAGTAACGAGAATTGTGCTGTCGCCACTTGGTGAGGACAAGACTGGAGGACCTCATCCGAGGCAAGGGAGACAGCCCTCCTTCCAGCAGGAGGAAGCACTTGTCTAAAACTCCAACACTCAGAAATAATAAAATAGGCTATTTCGAAAAACGGAAGAAGGGCGTGCCCGGCTGGCTCTGCTGGAGGAACGTGTGACTCCTGATCTCAGGGTCGTGAGTTTGAGCCCCACAATGGGGTAGAGACTACTTGAAAAATGAAAGAAAAGAGCAGAATACGTAAAGCTGTCGACACTGGTTCCCTTCAGGGAAGTGAAATGGAGTAGAGGGCAGGGAGCAAAGTGCTGTAACTATCTACACGGGCTGGCTAATACCCTCTGAATTTTCCGATGATGTGCACGTGTTTCGTTTTATAAACGCTTTCAAGGAATAAACATGCGGAGGAAACAAGCCACAGTGCCTCCCTGCGCCGTGAGCACTGCCTCCCCCGCCTGGGCACCATCCCGCAGCGGACTGAAGACACATGCTGAGGGACCCCGTGGGAACGAAACCCCAAAAAAGGGGAAAGTGTGGGTCACAGCCCAGACAGGACAAGATGCGTCCCCCACCCAGGGAAGGGCTGGCACCCAAGCCCAAGAAGCGGAGGGCAGGCACACCCGGGCCGTCTACGAAGGGCAGGGGTGCGGCGGCGGCTGGGCAGGGGAGAGTGAACGAGGAAGCAGCCGACAGGCACCGGAGTGGAGGGCGTGCCAGGAGGAGGGAAGCACAGCAGGCGCCCGGAGGGAAGTGAGAGAGACGCGGGAGGACACAAGGGAGCATGCAGGGGCGGCTCACAGGAGGGGACGAGCGGCCGTACCGGCAGCGACAGGAGGTGCGGCAGGAAGCCCGGGATACACAGCATCCCTCCCTGGGCCCTGACATGTGCAGAGCACACGCCGAAAGAGAACCTCTAAAACGAGTACACGATCGCAGACGATGTCCACACTTCAGTTCCAAAGCTGTCGACAGGTGGCTTTCTAGGCGCCCGTAAATGAAGCGCAGACAGGTCCTGCTCTGCGTGCAGGGCAGCAGAGCGGTCCCTTCCTGAGGCTCCCTGCCAGAGGCGGCACGCCCGTCGCAAGGGCCCAACCGGTGGGCAGCCAGGTCAGTGCCCTCCCAGCACAAGGCACAGCCCGCCCCGGAGCACTCACCTGACCCCACATGGCCTGAGTACTTGACGAGGCACCGCCCTGTCTCTATGCTCCACAGCAGGGCCGTGTGATCTGCAAGATCCAAAGAACAGGAGTGACTGACCCACCACCAATTCTACAGTCTTCAAATGAAAGTGAGAAGTTACATTACCACTAGTATCTCTTCCGACTCTAGATCAGAAACCGCGTTTCCAAGACAGGAGAAGTGGGTGACCTGTCCCGGGTCAAGGGGGTGGCAAACAGATACCCAGGGACTTGGGACTCATGGCACATGGTCACACTGACTGCACCTCGCCAGGGTCCTTCTAACCCATCACAGCTTCACTGTTTTGTTGAATTAACACTTTCCAGATCATCACACAGTAAATAAATGCAAAACTCCAGTTACAAATTATTTGAGATCATACGTATGTGTTTGGGCCTTTCCTCTTACATAATAGAAAATCTGAAAAATAAATGTCAATTATCCAAACGAGATCTCAGAGATACCAGAAACAGACCCTTTCATTCTTTCTTTTTAACTGTAAGGGAATTTCTACAACCCTGGGGAGTGCTCACAAGTGAACATAATTTTAAACAAGTCAACTTTCTTCATTCATGGTTCTATCTGCTGTAAAATTTTCTACTTCTATTAAAAAGCAGATCAGGGGCACCCGGGTGGCTCAGTCAATTAATCTTCTGATTCTTGATCTCGGCTCAGGTCATGATCTCACAGTCTGTGGGATCAAGCCCCATATCAGGCTCTGTGTTGACAGCATGGAGCCTGCTTGGGATTCTCTCTCCTTCTCTCTCTGCCTCTCACTCACTCTCTCTAAATAAATAAACAAACTTTTTCAAAAACAAAACAAAGCAGAATCTAGTGGGGCACCTGGGTGGCTCAGTCAGTTGAGTGTCCGACTTCGGCTCAGGTCATGATCTAAGGTTCATGATTTCAAGGCCGGCATCAGGCTCTCTGCTATCAGCACACAGCCTGCTTCAGATCCTTTCTCCCTCTCTGTCGTTGTCCCTCTCCCCACTCTCTCTCGCTCTCAAAACTAACTTAAAGAAGAAAAAAAAAAGCACAATCTACTAAGTACCTGGAAAAATCATTTTCAATAAGTGAGCACCATTTTTAACCTCACTAATTTTGGTCGGAAAGGGTATTATTAGGTTACGCACCTTGGACAGCTTTCAAAACCTATCTTTTCTTTAATGAGAAAAAAGGGTCTCTAACACCTGCCCCAGGAGTCCCACAGGCTAAAAGGGCTGCCAGCACCCATGCCTCCACCTAAATCCTAGAACAGCTAGCCCCCTTCAGAGACCGCACAGCCCTTCCCTGGGCCGTACCTCACAACTCAAGCAGACACACGCTCGACTGTAACAAGAAAGTACCTCGCCTGTTCAAAAGACATTCTACCTTATGCTGCCGTAAACACAGGTAGCGCAATCACGGAGCCAGCACCTGCTCACCCGGACACCTGACGTCACACCTGCCGACAGCAGCAAGGCCTGACGGAGCACAACAAGGCCAACTGCTTTGGTTTCAAGGACTGTTCGGCCTCCCACCAGCTTCCAGGGCCAACTCTGCCACCCACCCCACAGGGAGTCATCTGCACCGGCTGTCACGCCCGACAAGCAGAGCGACTGGCTGTGGACTTACCGGCAGACGCGGTGCCCAGCACCACGGGCTGTGTCCTCGCCACACTGACGTCCCAGATGCCATCCCTGTGGCCAATGTACTCCTTCACGAGCTGGCACACGGCCCTCGACGTGGTGGTCTTGAAGCTGGAGACGATCTAAAACCATGACGGGAAGGAGCATTGTAGACGATTTACTGACCGAATGTTTTTAAGTTAAAAAAGGTAAAACGGAAAAAGATGTGTTGAACGTCATACACCCCTGAACAGGATATTTAAAGCATTAAGGGCACACAACAAAAGCGCAAACAGCAGCATCCCTCCAGCTGGGTGTCACAAAGCAACAACGAAGGCCGTCCTAAGGCCTCAGAAGACCCCCGACCCCCCACAAACCACGTGTGTCCTCCCGTGACGAAGAAGAGGGGCCTATTTACACACTGCGAGTGTCTTCCACAAATCCAAACCAGCAGACAAAATTTCCAAATTCTTTAAAAAAAAAAAAAAAGCTACCAGGACATGAAGAAGCCAGGAAAGTATACCCACACCCTTAACACTACCTTTTATTACTGGGGAACTTTCCTTTTTTCCCATTTTTGGTCATTTATACACCAACCATGTATTATCAGGAGGAAAAGAGCCCAAGGTGGGGAGGAATCCAAAGACGACACTTCTAACAGATGAGGTTTGTCCAACAGTGTTTATTGCGCGCGTGCTCGGTGCCGGCGCTGCGCCAGGAGACACACACAGAGCGACAGCAGGCCCTGGCCTCGGGCAGCTCACAGTCTGACGGGAACAGACAGGAGAACCACAAAGGTGCACACGAGGTGAGGCATCGTCTCGTACGATACACACGGCAAACAAGTCTCACTTTCTCTTACAAGGAAAAATAGAAAGTGCGTGAGCAAGAAACTAATTAAACACAAACAACTCTTCAGAGTTTGCTTTTTAAACTGTTCTCAGAGAAAAGGAATGGCTTTTCAGCTTTTAAGCAAATCAGAATAATGGAGATTAATCAGAATAACGACACTGTAAAATCAAACGAAAAAGAAAAATCAGTGGTGTTAAACAGCTATTTGGAACACGGATTTGGCGAAGCCCTGAAAACGAATCAAAGTTCATTCTTATTTAGTATAAACACATTACAACACAGTCCACTGTTCCATCAATTCGGGTATGAACGTTCAAACCATCCTCCGCTGCAGAGAGCGACTAGAAATGTTTATGAAGACGGACTCTTCCGGCAGTAATACCGACAGGCTCCATCTGACTCGGTCTGCATTTTACCAAAGGACTTGCACAAACGCAAACTCCTCGTCTTCTTTTTCCTTCTGAAAGCCCCTCCCCCACCCACACTAGCAGAACCGTCCCTCCCAACACAGAAAAGGGCTTTTGCTGGCGCAAGGTGCCATTCGGATGTTCAAGAACGCAGCGGTTAGGAACGTGCACAGCTTGCCCCACAGGAAGTGGCAGCACGGTTCAGTTTCCAAGCCTCCTGCTGTGTGTGACACAGACGTCACTGTGAGGAGAAATGAACTAGTGGAACCACACTCCTCCCTCACCCACCCCGCTCGGCCAGGAACCACACAAGGTCACCGCTCAATACTCATGGCAACCGCATTTCTGGCGGAATTCTGGAAGCAGAGCACATGCAGCTCATCGACACCGTAACAAATCACGTCACGTGTTGTTTCCAAATGCCCACTACACTCTGAATACCTATTAACTCTTTGTTTTTAAAAATGCTGACCCCTTCACTACTGCGAAGAGGCCCCACAAAAGACTGAATTACTCAGTGTTCATGACAGAGAAGCACAACAAAATGACAAAGTGATGCTTACACCTGTCACCCTAATTATCGTTCTCATTAGCATCCAATCTAAACTACTCCAACAAGACCAGAAAGGGCTTTTTTCACAACGTGAGCTATTTATCTTTGTAAAAACACGTGTGAACATTTTCACAAGTTTCTCTAACGTTAGACGGTCCGGCATCCCTCCCGACAGACACCAGCGACCTGTCCTCAGCCACCCAGGAAGGGAAGACCTCTTGGTTGCTGAACGCACGTGCGTTTCCCACCATCCCACCACGTACACACTACTTGCCTTTCAGGGCTGAGTCAGGAGGCAAGTAACGAGGCCTCCTTGCTGCACACACACTCAGTGTTACTGCCAAGAATACACACTACGGCACGGATCAGAATGTATTCTGGGATCAGATTCATTCTTCAACCTTCAGGTAACATCTTACGTTATTATTCTTCAGTGTGCACAATAAAGATCATTAATATGTTTCTTATACGCTGAGATAAGTTTCTAGTATCTAAAACAAAGGGCACTTTATATCTAATACGTTTTTTTTTTTAAAGCAGAGTATTATTATATATAACCTTCCCTTTGTCCAAATCTTGTATTTTACTATTCCTAGTAAGGGACAACTTTATACAATCTGTTCATCTTCTACTTCAGAAATGGTCAGAAAGTTTCTGAATTCTAAGACCATATACATTGTACACATAAGCTGTGTCCACAAGAATAAACAGTATAATTTAAGATAATATAACAAGAAGACGAGCAAGAACATAGTCTCACAATACATTTCAAAGAAAACTCTGATGTTAATTTATTAAAAACTTAGAAACTAATAAGCTAGATAATACATAACAACAAAATTTTTTTAACTAAGCACTTATACTCTGGAGTTATCAAAGGAAACACAAGAAAATGTAATCAATGTTTGTATTTTTTAAATAACAAAGTTTTCCAATAAGCAGAAACAGCAGCAAGACTGGATCTGCTTTATTACTTGTAGTTAATCTCGCTGGGGATGTCATGCTACATAACTTGAAGCTCAAAGGGACGAACTGGAAAAACAGAGTTGACAGTAACTATGCCATCACAGCAGACTCACCACAAATTTCAACTTTTCCCTCAGGTTTAGCAAAAGGAATGTACATTCATTAAGGCTGGGTAACTAATTTATCTTCTGTATATTCAAAATGCTTCACAGTAAAAACGCACATAGAATTACTTCAAAATATTACTTCACAGCAGTACTCCCTCACAGACAAACTTATTCCCAAATAATTAAATCCTTGCCACTTTAAGAAGGTCAGAACAAGATTATTTTTAAAGAAGTAAAATACCACATACGTCCCTATTTGCCCTGGAGACAAGACCTTCACATCTGGATAATGCTCAGAAAATGAGAGAAAATCAGTGGGTGGCGGAAAACGTGCCTGTGGTGCACTGCATTACTCCATTACCTTTCTCCAAATTCAGAGCCTCTGTATCAAGCCAAATAACAATACAAAATGTATTTTCCCTCCAAAAAGACACTGTAGCTACTAATGCGTATCTTTTACTCTCACAGGAACCAGGGCGAGGGAGTGTCCAGGTGTCCATATGCTGTGGCCATCTCACAGATCTAGGATATTCCCTTTAAAAATCAAAGTTTTCGAAACAGCAGAAGTTCCTCTTTCTCTGTTACATGTTTATAATTGGAAAATATGCAACTTCAGGTACACGTCCGCACACCTCAAATACCACATGAGCGGCCCGAGAGCCAGCGCCTTGCGTACCTTGCTGGTGGAGGCCTTGTAAGTGGTCTTCAGCTTCTGAGAAAGCTGGCTGGTGCTGTGGCTGGCTGCAGAGACAGAGAATCGACAGTCAGGGCCGCAGAGTTTCAGAGCTGGGACAGACTGGACAGCAAACCCCACCTCTCACTGCCAACGGGAAGACAGTGAAACCCGAGGGTCCATCTGTCCACGCTGGCATGGAGGTGACAGCACAGCTGGAACAAGACGCCAAGCTTCCTGGCACCCCTCTCCGCCTCACCCGCCCCCACCCACACCTGACTACGGGTCCCAAGCACTGCTGACCGCAGCAAGCAAACAAACCCACGTCCTTCATGAAATCCCAAATCTCCCCCACATGTCACGTGTCAGCAGTCCTGTCGGGAGCGCTCACCCTTACCTTTTGTTTTGAGCTGGCCCTTACTCAGTTCCGCCCCATCGATCGCTTGTCCTTCGGCAGCTAAACGTTCATTAAGAGTCTCAATCTCCCTACGCACTGGGAATAAAAAGGTTTTTTCAAAAAGGTAAGACGTGAACTTTTACGTTGAAACATATTCACCGCTTCCAAAACTTGAGGGTGTAAAAATATTATGTGTAAGTATTATCTAAACACAGACATGAATAATACCCTAATATTAGGTTCGCAGACTTCTCAAAATACTTGCGACACCTCTCACAAACTGAGAACCACTGCTCTCCCTACACTGGGAAGACTGCGCCCCCAGGGCTCACGGGCAGGGCTCCTGGACCTCAAGGTAGGCCATCTCCTTTGTCCTTTATTCTATACACTTAAAAACATGTTCCTGATACTATCCAAAATTCAGTGAAATGTTTACAGTCTAGCCGAGAACACTGAAATTGGGAGGAAAAGCATACAACAAAACATAACTATGGCTGCGTGGGGCCACAGAGCGCCAAGTAAGGATTCTATGTAACAAAGATTAAAAATCTGGGGCGCTTGGGTGGGTCAGCTGGTTAAGCGTCCGACTTTGGCTCGGGTCACGATGTCGCGGTTCGTGGGTTTGAGCCCTGCGTCAGGCTCTGTGCTGGCAGCTCAGAGCCTGGACCCTGCTGAAGAATTGTCTCCTTCTCTCTGTGCCCCTCCCCCACTCATGTTCATTCTCTCTCAAAATAAATAGACATTAAAAAAAGAATTTAAAAAAAAAGAATTAGTTTGAAAAAAATTGAAGGAGAGTCACAAAAGTCTCAGAACCACAGGGAAAGAATGAAGAGGAAGGTCATCGGTCATCAAGAAGGCGATCAGCAGACACCTGTGCCTATGCTCTCCTCCGGAACAGGTCTGCGGGACCAGGGCTGTCTTCCAGCCACAATGTTGAGGAATGACACGTGGCCAAGGAACAGGATTCAGCCGAGGGCACAAGCCACTACAGCGAGGCAGCAGGACCATAACCTGGCCACACATCCCCCCCAAGCCAGGCTGTGCACCTGCCAGGACGATGTACCCTCTACTCAGGCTATGGTGAGACGAAGGGGCCGGGTCAGGTGACAGAGAGGGTAAGGGCAAAGGCTCTGAGCAGACCTTACAGAGGCAGGGCGCCACCAAAGCCAGGCAGCACGAGACTGTGTCAACTCAAAGTACATCCAGCAGTAGTCATTTGTAATCCTACAGTTTTTCTTGAACAAACTACATGAGTTCATAAAATATTAATAAGGCCTTACATCACAACAGAAACTCAATAATGCTTTGATCATTACAACTGATACTTTTTTATTTAAGAGACAGAGAAGAGAGAATAAGCAGAGGAGAGGGGCAGAGGAAGAGAGTGAGCGAGACACAGAATCTTTTTTTTAAGTTTATTTCTGAAAGAGAAAGAGAGAGCTCAAGTGGGGTAGGAGCATAAAGAGAGAGAGAGAAAGAGAGAGAGAGAGAGAGAGAGAGAGAGAGAGAGAATCCCAAGCAGGCTCCACACTGTCAGCACTGAGCCCAAAACATGGCTCAAACCCAAGAACCGGGAGATCATGACCTGAGTCGAAATCAGACGCTCAACCAATGGAGCCAGCCAGAAGCCCCTATACTGCTTGATTCTTTAAGCAAATGAAGGCACTGCTTCTATAAAAAAAAATCTAAGAATAAAAACTAAAGCCCAGCTAATTTAAAAACTATTTTGATTTGGGGCGTCTGGGTGGTCAGTAGGTTAAACGTCCAACTCCTGTTGGTTTCGACTCAGATCACGATCTTCCGGTTCATGAGTTGAAGCCCCACGTCAGCCCACGTGTTCACAGTGCAGAGCCTGCTTGGGATATTCTCTCTGCCCCTCCCCAGCTCGTGCGCACACGCTCTCTCTCTCCAAAATAAACAAATAATAGATAAATAGATACTTCTGATTGACCTTTAAAATAAGTCGAACAGATAATACTAAGAAATTCTCAAAATATAGTATATTTTAAAGGAAAACATGAATCAATAATTTCTCGATTTACAGTATACTTTGTATAGGGATAGTTATAAGAAGCATTTGTTTTTCATAAAACCACCATCTGAATGAGCTAGTGTGGCCAGCAGAATGCTACCCAGCCCAAAGGTAACCTGTGAGCACGTGAGCCCCATGGCTAAGGGGCCCTGCAGGTGTGACTACAGCGAGGGACCTCTGACGGGGAGGTCACCCTGCCTGGCCCAATGACCCAGCCTTCCCTCACGTCCTTAGGAATGGCTCAGAGATGCTCACCACTGAAGGCTTCGAAGACGGACGGTGGAAGGGCTTTGAGGCAAGGGGTGAGGCAGGCTCTAGACACCGGGACTCTGTCCTCACGATGCACAGAACTGAAAATCTGCCACAGTTCAAACAAGCAAAAGACAGACCCTCCCCCTCACCTCCAGAAGCACAGCCCTGCCAAGGCCTTGACCTGAGTCTGCTGGGAGGGGCCCCCCATAGTTCCCACCGGTGACTTGTAAGGTAATCAATCTGGGTCACTCGAAGCCACTATGTGTGTTACAGAACACAAAATGGATACAGTGGTGACCGTCTACCCAAAATTTTACAAAAGCTTATTAGGACAGAAGATACTCACATTCCAAGTTCTCAATGTAAAGGTTTTCAAACTCTCTCTCTATTTGACCAAACAGCTCCAAAAGTGTACTGCGAACCGAGGAAGGCAGCTTAGAATCCTGAAGAAAAAAAAGGAAGATTCTGTTTAAAATGAATGAATAAGAAACTCTTTTCCAAAGCGAATTCTCATTTCTCTTAAATTCTTATTTTATATATTATTTCTTATACGTAAAATGCTTACAGAACTCACAGTTCCACATTTCTACGTACGAAACTATGATGAAATGATATAAATGGCTATCCAGCATGATACAGGATTCAAGAACAAGCACTTCCTCAAAATAACATAATTTTCCCTTTTACAAGGGAGGAAACAAGCCTACCTTATTCAAAAACCTCCACATTTGTAGAGAAGGAAGACAGTTCCCATAAATGCAGTTTCATCATGCACAGTCTTTAAAGTTCTACCGTGTGACATTATAAATTAATTTTAATAAGCCACCTACTAACAGAAGAGCTTTTAGAGAGCTCTCCCATCCACGGTGCTTCAGACAAAATCCTGGACATCTCCTAACACCTACAAGACTGTGAGGAGGGAAACATGAGAAATCGGACCGGTAAGAGCAAACGGTGTCTGTTAAAGGAGAACATCCATGTGGTAAGTGCCAGGAGCACCACGCCACGCGTGCCTGCACGCCTGCCCCCGTGTTCTGCACAGCTGGAGTCTCCTCTACGCCTCATGGGAAGTCCATGAGCAGAAGCAACGCCTCTGCAGAAGTCTGAGGTACAAGTGACTGGGCGGCATCCCCGGCCCCACCCATGCTCACACACACGCACTTTCTGGACGCTGCTGGTCGTGGGGAGCCCACGCAGTCTACACTACTCTCCTCTCCAGAGAGCACGGCCCGACGTGCTAGTTCGTGTGACCCCACACTCAGAGTATTTCCAGAACGGAACTCGTAATGGTTCTAAAATGTTTCAGTACTTAATTGCCACCAATGTAAGTGACTTTTCAAGTTTCCGTGCAGCACAAACTTTCTGATGTTTAGTCAGTTGCAAATAAAAAAAGGACACACGATGTTTATTAAACTTCTCAGATTAAGTTCTCAGGAAGACAGAAATTCTAAGCAAAATGATCTCTAATGACATAAACATTTCAGCAATATGTTTTGAAATCACATAATGTTCCAGTAAATTTGACAAGCCAATAAAAACTATATACGAAGCCATGTTTAAAAACAAATTTGGGGGCGCCTGGGTGGCTCGGTCGGTTAAGCGTCCGACTTCAGCTCAGGTCACGATCTCACGGTCCGTGAGTTCGAGCCCCGCGTCGGGCTCTGGGCTGATGGCCCAGAGCCTGGAGCCTGCTTCTGATTCTGTGTCTCCCTCTCTCTCTGCCCCTCCCCCGTTCATGCTCTGTCTCTCTCTGTCTCAAAAATAAATAAATGTTAAAAAAAAAAATTTTTTTTTAAAACAAAACAAAAAAAAAAAAACCTGAAATTTGGCAGAATGGGTACTATGGCCTCCCTCAACACCCTTCTAAAATACCAATGAAAAATATGAAAAATAAAAATAAGATTTTGAAATAACAGTGAAAGTAAAATAAACCACGACAGTAGCATTCGCCATGCCGTCCACCTTGCCTCGTGGCCTTCGCATCCGCTCTTCCATCTCCGTGCCACGCTCCTCCCGCACCCTCGTGTGGCCGGTCCCCTTCACACGGGCACTTGGTGAGAAGCCGTTCTGACTCCCACACCAAGGCCACATCTACGTGCATCGAGTCCTGCTCACCTACACCCACAGTCCCTTAAGATCTTTACCGTTCAACAACCGAAACATCACATTTACTTGAGTAGTAAACGCGTCTTAACGTCGAATGTCATTGCCACTGGAGACAAAACTGGGATGGCAGCGACAGCCTCACCCTACAATCAGGAAGCGAAACGGGCAGTGAAACGAGAACGTTCCCACCAGGCAGGCGGAGCCACAGGAGTGCCCCGGACAGCCTACTGGTGCCATTCGTCTTCACGGACCCCGACGGAGAGGTGCTGAACCGCGGGGACCATTTCAGAAACGTGAGGACAGAAAAGCTACTGTGACTGAGCAAGGATCTCATGTGCACGTCACTCCATCACATCAGCATAATCACGGGTGCAGGAGGCCTCGCTCCCAGGCACATGCAGACTCAGCCACGCTCCACAACCGGGCCCCGCGGGCCTGCCGCACTCCTACGCGCCCCGCGTGCCTGGGCCGAGCACCGCACTCCTACACACCCCACGTTCACAGCTCTGAGAAGGTAAAAGTACCGCCGCAGCACGTTCACGCTACCTTTGCGCTGTCTGGTACTGCTCCCAAATAGGCGTAACCTCGTCCACAAAGTGCAGGGCCACCGTCCCAATAGAATCCACGGGTAACTGGCCCGTGGTTCGCAGATCCCTCCACCCACACCTACCATGCCAGCTGCTGGCAACCCTGCCGCGGCACCGGCCCGCGCACCTCACACCAGCCGGCGGGGAAGCCGTGCCAACAGGCAGGTGCCGTCCAGGGACTGCTGAAGCCACCGAGGCGAAGGCCCCACGGTGCGGCAGCCGGACCGGTCAGCTTGCGGACTCTGAACAGCCCCACAAAGGGTCACCCTGAGATGCAGTTACCTGCTTGATCTACATCACAATGGAGGATGGGCACTCAGAAGGCCGAGCAAAGAACATATTTACCCCTGACGAGTGAACTCCAGAAGACGCTAACAAAGGCGACTGCAGGATTTTCACCACTAGAGATATAAGTAAATCAAATTAAAAAACGTATCCTAGACTGTTTACCTGCACTGTCCAATACGGTAGCCAGCAGCCAAGTGTGGTTATTTAAATTCAGACGTAAATCAAGGAAAATTTTAAAAATTCCTCAGTCACACTAGCCACCCGTGTCTCTGTACAGGCTGTTATGTATCACCGCTGTTTTTCCCAGTTATTGAGGGAAGGGGAGCTGGTTCTGTTTTGTTTTGGTAACACACTCTTATTCTCTACTCTGGAGACCTGTATGTATTTGACTATTTCTGGAACATTGAAAACACGATCAGCAACCAACTCACTTGTCCTTCTAACATTTCTCTTGGCAGACCCGTCCTCTCCTGCTCCGAGCTGTTCGTTCTTCGTATAGAAAGGCTATGAGATTTGCGTTTCTGTTTTGCTTGGCGAGCAGTGGAGCAACTCCCGCTTTCTGTGGGCATTACTTCTAGAAGGTGATGTCCCAGTCGCTCCTGCAATAAGCTGAACAAGAGCAGGAAAAGCAAGGACTTTATTTCTGATATGACAAACTGGAATAAAGGAAACTAGTAGACCATTGTTACTTTCAATTCCAAATCTCTCTACTATGGTAATATTTACCATGTAATTTACAATGTGACAAAGTAATGTGTTTTAAGACAGAGGCCACAGCCTTTGTTAATGAGGTAATTTTTTATCAAGTTTCATTAAGTTTTAAAAAAAAAATCAAATAGCAAAGACAGGCTTAAACAATTCTCCCTTAACCAACTTTCCCCAGCCTCTGCCTACTCCCCAGAGAGAACCAATTCTAATCACACGGTCTAGACTACAGATTCTAGAGCAATCTGTCCAAGAGAAATACAACACAGGCCACATGCCTTAACTGTAAATTTTCTAGCAGCCACAGTAAGAAAAAGTAAAAACAGGTGAAATCACTTTTGATGATTTATTTAGCCAACTATGTTTAAAATACTATCACTTGAGGAGCGCCTGGGTGGCGTAGTTGGTTAAGCGTCCCACCCTTGGTTTAGGCTCAGATCATGATC
Source organism: Panthera uncia (assembly GCF_023721935.1). Classification (NCBI taxonomy): domain Eukaryota; kingdom Metazoa; phylum Chordata; class Mammalia; order Carnivora; family Felidae; genus Panthera; species Panthera uncia. Next base: position 1,017,833 of record NC_064809.1, on the reverse strand, counting down.
CCAGGGTTGTGGGATTGAGCCCCTCATCAGGCTCTGCACTGAGCATGGAGCCTGCATGGTTCGGTGGGTCTCTCTCTCTCCCCACCGCCACACATCCCTCTCCCCTGCTAGTGCGTACTCTCCCTCTAAAATAAAAAATTTTAATTACAAAAATAAATAGAACACTATCACTTTAGACAACGTAAAAAACACTAACAGGTATTTCCATTTGGGTGCTGCATCTTCAAAAAAATTTTTTTTTCAACATTTATTTATTTTTGAGACACAGAGACAGAGTGTAAGCAGGGGGAGGGACAGAGAGGGAGGGACACACAAAATCTGAAGTAGGCTCTAGGCTCTGGGAGCTATCAGCACAGAGCCCGACGCGGGGCTCGAACTCACGAACCATGAGATCATAACCTGAGCCGAAGTTGGAGATGCTTAACCGACGGAGCCACCCAGGCACCCCCAGGTGCAGTCTCAAAGGGAATCAGCCACACCTCACATGCTCACCTGCTCGGGGCTGCCATAAGACAGCAAAAATCTGGACATCATTCAAATTTCTACATAATATAAACATTTTCACTTACCCACTTTGGGCATTATCTACTTGTTTCCTGCTACTGATTCCCCATCCCAATATCACAACCCTGTTACTTAATTTTAAGTAATCTATTTATTCACACATGATGTTTCTTTCTTCAACTGTAACTTGTGTTTAGAACATGACCTGCTCATTTTGTGTTCTTACAGATCCCTCCTTCTCCCAGTATATCTATTAGTTTATGTAATTTTAAGATATTCATGGACCTCCCTTCTTTACTGACAACGTCTTTGACCCTCTCCATCTCTGCCTCACTTTGTAAGAAAGGTTCCAAGTGTCCACTTTTTTCTCAAGCTCTCCTGCACAGCCATCCATCTCCTCTGTCATTTGAGAATGTCCTAGGAACACAAGCAGAGTATGTGCCTCTTCAAGTTTTGAGCTTCATGCTCTGGAGATCCATGCAAGTTGTTACCTGTACCAACTGTTACTTCCTTCTGATTGCTGGGTAGTATTCCACAGCACGGAGGTACTATAATGTAACCATTCATCTGTTTCAAAAAAAATTTAGTTCTTTCCAGTTTCTTACTATTATAAATAAAGCTACTATGAACAATAACATACAGGTTTTTGTGTGAATGTAAGTTTCCATTTCTTTTGGATAAATGTCCACGAGTGAGATTTCTGGGACATATGATCAATGTATGTTTAGTTTTTTAAAAAATTTTGAGATATTAACTCACACATCATATAATTCATTCCCCACATTCAGCCCTGGGCAACCACTAATCTACTTTGTACACAAATTGGCCTGTTCTGTCCATTTCATATAAATGGGTTCCTACAATATGCGGCCTAATCTATCATGATTAGCTTTTTTCACTTAGCCAAGGTCCACCCATGTTATAGCATGTGTTGGTAATTTATTCCTTTTTATTGCCAAATATTCCACTGTACGGACACACCACATCTTATTAACAGTTGACGGACATTTGGTTGTTTCCATTTGCAGGTTATTATGAATAATGCCACTATAAATGATAACGTGTAGGTTTTGTGTGCATTTGTGTTTTCATTTCTCTGTGTACACCCATAGGAATGGAACTGCAGTAACTCGATGTTTAACCATGCTTAGTATTTTTAAGAAACCACCAAACCATTCTCCAAAGCAGTTATAATCTCTTATATTCCCATCAGCAATACAGGACATTCTATTCTCTGCATCCTCATTTAGTATGGTCACTGTGTTTAATTTTAGCGGCTCTGGTAGGCGTGCACTATCTTGTTACAGTCTTCATTCACACTTCCCCAGTGGCTGGTGATACTGCACATCTTTTCCTGTGCTTGTGTGCAATCTAAACATCTTTCTCAGTAAAATGTCTCCTCGCATCTTTTGCCCATTTAATAGGACTTTGGGATTTTACTGCTGAGATTTGAGAGTTCTTCAAATATTCTTCATGAGTTATGCATCAGGTATGTGTGTTGCCAATAGTTTCTCCCAATCTATAACTTTTTTTTTTTTTTTTTTTTTTGTAATTTGTTTTTTATCCCCACAGGGTTTTTCACAAAGCAAAACCTTTAAATTCTGAAGAAATCCCATTGGTCAATTACCTTTCTCCTATAGATCATACATTTAGAATCATGTCTAAATACTTTTTAATCAATCCTATCTCCTAAAAATTTTGTTTTCTTCTTAAAATTATAGTTGTATAGTTTATATTTAAATTTACAGGCTACTCTGGGTTGATACTTTTAAGGTGCAAAGTTCAGATCCAGGGCTATTTTTGTTTTGGATTTTCTTGTTTTTGCTGGTATCCAATTATTTGAGCACATGTTGAAGACCATCCATCTTACACTGAATTGAGAAAGCTTGACATCTCGCTCAAACGTTGATCGGCTATACACAGGTGGATTATTTCTTGGTTCTCTATTCTGTTCATCTGATCTATAGATCTCTCTCTCTGCCAGTAAGTTGTTGTTGTTGTTTTTTAAGTTTTATTTATCTATCTCTACACCTAACATGGGGCTCAAACCACAACCGTGAGAATCAAGATTCAGATGCTCCATTGCCTGGGACAGGCACGCTCCCCTGCTGACAACAGTCGTGACTACCATGCTGTCTTGAAATCATTTAGTGATTACTATCATTTTTTTTCAAAACTGTCTTAGCTATTCTAGTTCTTTTGCCCTTACCATATAAATTTGGAATAATCCTTCCAATATCTACAAAAATCTTCATGGAATTTTAATAGGAATTGTTTAATCTGCGCATCAATTTGGAGAGACGTGGCATCTTTATCATGTTGAGCCTTCCAATCTGTGAATACAGTATATGTCTCAGTTTATTTAGATCATCTTTTCTTCCCTCAGTTTTGTAGACTTCCACATAAAAGTCCTACATATGTCTTTTCAAATTTACACTGAAGTTTGTGTTTTTATTTTCTGAGTAATTTTAAATAACATTGTATTTTTATTTCCATTTTGTGTTAATTGCTAGTATCCTACACTATTGTTGAACTCATTAACTTCAGGAGAGTTTTTGTAGATTCTCTGGCATTTTCTACGTAGACTACTATATCATCTGAAGAAAAAAAAAAGACAGTTTTATTTCTTCCTTTCTGGTCCACAGACCGTTATTTCTTTTTCTTATTGATCTGGCTAGGAATTCCAGTATTATGTTGTAAACAGTGACAACAAACACCCTGTTTTGTTTTGACCTCAAAGTAAAAACACTCTGTTTATGGCCATTAAGTATGATGCTAGCTGTAGGTTGATTGTAGATTTTGTCTACCAAAATGAGAAGACTGCCCTCCTGGGAGTGTCATGAATGAGTGTTGAATTTTGTCATCTGTGTTTTCTGCATCACTTAATGGTGTGGATTTTCTTTAACCTGTTAACAGATGAATTATACTGATGATTTTCAAATACTAATCCAAATTTACATGCGTGGAATAAGCCCTACTTATGTATAACTTTCTTTAGTGACTGCTCTAGGTATTTTGTTTGTTTCTGTATTTTCGGAGAAACAGTACGAGCAGGGGAGAAGCAGAGAGAGGGGGAGAATCACAAGCAGGCCCCATGCCATCAGCGCAGAGCCCAACGTGGGGCTCAAACTCACAAATCATGAGATCATGACCTGAAACAAAATCAGGAGTTGGATGTTTAACCAACTGAGCCACCCAGGCACCCCTAGGTAGTTTATTTTCACAACTATCAGAGTCTACTGATTCTCAACATTCTACCAGTTCGTGGTCATGTACAGAAACCTCACCTTCCTGTCTCTTCACACTTCCCCATTTGTAACAGTCAAGTGAAATACTTCCTCTACATACACAGAGAACATCAAAGAGCTACACTTCAACCTCCAAACAGAAGAGGAGCGTCTATAGAATTTACCAAAGTTTGTTCTTTCCATTGTTCATTCTTCCTTCCTGGTGTTCCCACATTGCTTTATATCATTTCCATTCTGTTGACAGAACTTCTTCTACCTATTCTAGAGAGGTAGGTCTGCTGGTGACAGATCACGTGAAAGATGTTTTCCCTTGATAGAGAATTCTGAGCGGATAGTTCATTTCCTTCAGCACTTGAAAAGTAAGCCACTTCCTTATGGCCTCTATGGTTGCTGACAAGAAATCCACCATCAAATTGTTTTTCCACTACCGGTAAAGTGACATTTCTCTCTCACTGCTTTTTTTGTCATTAGTTCTCAGAAGTTTGACTGTGATGTTGTCTTAGCATCAGCATGGATTTGAGTTTTATCCTGTCTGGGTTTCACTAAGCTTCTTGATTCTATATGTTTATGGCTTACCAAATTTAGGAAATATTCAGCCAGTATTTCTTCAGTATGTTTCAGCCCCACTGGCTCTCTCCTCTTTCTGGGATGATGACAAGAACAGTGGGTCTTCTGTCACAGTCCCACCAGTCACTGAGGTTTTGTTCACTTTTTTCCAGTCTATTTTCTCTGAATTGTTCAAATTGGGCAATTTCTATTTCTTCAGTTTTTCCTATGTTCTTTTCATTCTGCTGTTGTCATCCACTGGGTTTTTTGTTTCAATTAACACTTTTCAGCTCTAAATTTCCATTTGTTTCTTCCTGTGTTTCCTTCCTGAGATTTTAATGTTTTTGTTCTCCATTTATTTCAAGCATCACTAATTGCTCACTGAAACATTTTCATGATGGCTACTTTAAAATCCCTGTCAAATCATCTGCGATACCTGTGTTGCTGTCCGTGGTCTTTTCTTATTCAAGTTGAGATTTTCCCAGTTCTTCATATGACATGTAATTTTCTAGTGAAGCCTCAACATTTTGGATTTGATGTTATCAGACTTGGAATCTGATTTAAGTCTTCTATTACGGCAGGCCTCTAATGATGATGCCCCAGCAACTTGTTTCTGCCAGGTGGACTGAAAAATGGAGACGGAAGTCAGCATTCTCCGTTCAGCCTCCATTGACCTTGGGTGGAGGTACTCCTCAGTGCTGCTGGCTGGGCTCTAAGTTCAACCTTTCCCTTGGCTTCTACTCACACCACCCTAACTACACCAGAGGTCCCTTTTACTACACCCGGCATGTCCTCCTTACCACAGGTGGTGGTGAAACTCCTGAATCTCTACTGGGCTTCCTCTGACGCCACTCCAGCAGGAAAGGCACACCCTTATCACGCAAAAGAGATGAAAATCCCACCTCACCCAGGCTTCCCTGGTATTACCCGGCAGAGAGTGTCACCTCAACACAGCTTGTCAAAAGTGAAAGTCCAGATTCCCCATCCAGGCTTTGAGAAGAGTGAGGGTGGGGGCTGCAGTGTTTTCTAAGAGCATCCTGTCTCCAAGGCTGTCCTTTTCCCGGTCTTCTGACTACAAAGAGCAGGCTTTTCTTGAGGTTTCTGATCTGAGCCCTTTGATGTCGCCAGGTTGCTACTTCTTCAGGCCCAAGTCTGGGATATATGTGGCAAAAAGAAACCCAGGGCACTCAGCTCTGTGTCATTTCTCAGGTCCTGATACACCAAGTCACCACACTTTCTTCTCTCCACCTTTCAGTCTTGTATGTTTTCTAACGTCTAGGGTTTTTAGCTATACTTAGCAGAACAGGGAAGGACATCTACTCCATCTTTCCTCAATCACAAAACCAAAGATCTTTTGTGTCTCAAATTACGTATATACAGACCTTGTTTTAAAATGGCAACAAGAGGGGCGCCCCGGGGGGCTCAGCTGGTTAAGCATCTGACTGGCTCAGGTCTTGCAGTTTGCGAGTTTGAGCCCCACATCGGGCTCTCTGCTGTCAGCACGGAGCCCGCTTTGAATCCTCTGTCCCCCTCTCCATGCTCCTCCCCACGTGTGCTCATGCTCTCTCTCACTCTCTCTCTCAAAAATAAACATTAAAAATATATATAGGGGCATCTGGATGGCTCAGTCAGCTAAGCGTCTGACTTCAGCTCAGGTCATGATCTTGTGGTTCATGAGTTCGAGCCCCACATCGTGGTAGAGTCTCTCTCCCTCCCTCCTTCTGTCTATCCTTTCCCCACTTGCACTCTCTCTCAAAACAAACTTTTTTAAAAAATTAGATATATATACCATATATATACATTAAAAGTGGCAACAAGAGGGGTGCCTGGGTGGCTCAGTCCATTGAGTCCACCTCTTGACTTAGGCTCAGGTCGTGATCCCAGGGTAATGGGATGGAGCCCCATATCAGGCTCTGGAGCCCCATATCAGGCTCTGCGCCAAATGTGGAGCCTGCTTAAGATTCTCTCTCTCTCTCTCTCTCTCTCTCTCTCTCTCTGCCCTTCTCCTTTGCTCGCATGCATGCTCTCTCGCTCTCTCTCCCTAAAAAATAAAAAATAAATAAAGATAAATTAAATGAAAAGAAAGTAAGTCTTGCTTTACAATACACTAAAAACTTTCAAATTGGTCAACTAATTGTGTTTTTAGGTTTAAATTCTGAAATCTGTTAATTTGTTAAAATTACCATATATTTTCTATAGCATTACATAAACAAAATTCAACTGTCAAATCTGAAAAAAAGAACACACAGGGGCACCTGGATGGCTCAACTGGTTAAGCATCCAACTTCGGCTCAGGTCATAATCTTGCAGTTCGTGGATTCGAGCCCCATGTCGGGCTCTGTGCTGACAGCTCAGAGCCTGCAGCCTGCTTCGGATTCTGTGCCTCCTCCTCTCTCTGCCCCCCCCCCCCACGCTCATGTTCTGTCCCTGTCTCTCAATAATAAATGTTACAAAAACATTTTTTTAAAATAAAATAAAATAAAATAAAATAAAATAAAACAAAACTAAGGACACAGAGGGGCACCTGGGGGGGCTGAGTCAGTTGAGCGCCCCAACTTGACTTCAGCTCAAGGACCTCGTTGCGCAACGGTAACGCGTCTGACTCCAACTTAATTTCAGCTCAGGTCATGATCCAGGGTCATGGGATCAAGCCCCGCGTCAAGCGTGGCACTGAGCATGGAGCCTGCTTAAGATATTTTTTCTCTCTCCCCATCTGCCTCTCCCCAGCTCATGCTCTCTCTAAAACAGAAATAAATAGGGGCGCCTGGGTGGCTCAGTCGGTTAAGCATCCCACTTCAGCTCAGGTCATGATCTCACAGCCTGTGAATTTGAGCCCTGCATCAGGCTCTGTGCTGACAGCTTAGAGCCTGGAGCCTGCTTCGGATTCTGTGTCTCCCTCTCTCTCTGCCCCTCCCCTGCTCATGCTCTGTCTCTGTCTCAAAAATAAATTAAAAAACGTTAAAAAAAATTTTTTTAATAAAATAAAATAGAAATAAATAAGGGGTGTTTGGGTGGCTTGGTCGGTTAAGCGTCTAACTTCAGCTCAGGGCATGATCTCACAGTTCATGAGTTCGAGCCCCACATCAAGCTCTCTGCTGTCAATACAGAGCCCACTTTGGATCCTGTCTCCCTGTTTCTCTGATCCTCCCTCACTAGCGCTATCTCTCCAAAATAAGTAAATGTTAAAATAAAAATAAAGTAATATTAAAAAGGACACTTAGAAATAAGATTACTGTATTTTTTGTCTCCATAATTTTCATTTGGTTTTCTTTTTAATCTTCTACTTCCCTCACTTTTTTGGATATTCTATGTGTTAAAGCAAGTCACGAGGCCAACCCAGACTCAAGTGGAGGACAAACAGACTTAACCTCCTGAAACAAAAAGAATGAGAAAGAGTTTGTAGCCATCGTTCATCCATCACACCTCACTCCATTTACCAATTCTGGCTATACAATGAATACCATTCTGCTTCCCTAAAAAAAAGGTCAGTGAACGGAACTGATTTTGCCACTTCACACACTTAGTGGAATAAAATGGATATAAATGAACCGCTGAGTTAAACACCTACTCAGAATAAAGTCCAGCGAAGAGCACCACAGTTAAGAATGGGAGTTTTATAGCCACGCAAACCCCTACCCCCAACTCTTCAAAGCGCTGGCTTTTTTGTCATGAAGCCGCAGCTCAAATGTCACCTTGTCAAAACAGCTTCCTCCGACCACCGCCAGTCGCAGCACCGCATGACCCTCACCACCTTTGTGGTTCACTCACTTAATGAGTGTTTCCCCCACGGCACCATCAACACCAGGAGGACTGGAACAGTATTTTGGCTCGCTACTGCCCGTGGGTCCCACCACGTTGCCTGCCGTAAGTACATCCCCAAAGATTTGATGAAAGTGTAAGTGAATGAAAGAGCACTACATCCGCCACTAAGCTGTGTAATCTCTGTCAACTTACTTAACCACCTTCCGAAAGCTTCATTCCATCACCTGTAAAGCAGGGATAGCAACAGCATTTATTTCATTAAGTCATTCATCAAATAATCTTCAAGTTCATAAATATACTAGGTACTGGGAATATGGCAGTAAACTAAACAGACTTGGTCCATACTTTCAGGTTACTTAGAGTTCTAAGACAGACCTTAAATATAATCTCATAATCTATTACAGAAATTATAAACTGGGATGAGCGTTTATATTTGTGTGAAAGACACACACAAATATTATGAGGAAAAGAAAAGATACCGGCTGAAGAGTTAGGAAGACTTTTCTGAGAAACTGACATTTAAATTGAGACTGAAGAATTAGTGTTAACCATGTGGAAAACAGAGGAGTGGGTATTCCAGGAACAGGAACAGCATGTGCAAATGCCCAGAGCTGGGAATAAGATTAGTTTATCAGAGACACTAAAAAAAAAAAAGATAACGTGGCTAAAACACTGCAAACAATGGAGAGAATGGTACAAGGTAAGTGGGAGAGGGAGGCTTAGATTCTGTTCATGTTTACATTTTATCCTAAAACAAAAATGAAGCCACTTCAAAGTGTTAAATAAGAGACACTAGATTTGCGTTAAAAATCACTCTTGCTGGTGTGTGGAAAACATGTAGAAAAATCAGATGACTAAGAATGGAGAAGTCAGTTAGGAAGTTAATAAAACAGTCCAGGCAATTAATTATGATCCTTAAAATTAGAGGGTACATGAATGGACTGGGGTGTGGAGGGTGGGTGCGTAGAGAGGAGTCAAGAACAGCCTTCATTTCTGAGGTAAGAAGTAGGTGAAACAAGTATCAGATTATTGAGATGCGGAAGCAGACGTGGAGAAGAAATCAAGACCTAAATATGGAACATTTTATGTTTGCAAAAATTGCCTTTGAAATATTTAGAACACAAAGGAGGAAGGAGGTACTTAAGTCTGGAGATGAGAACTGGCCTGCATTTATAAATCTGGGAGAGGTCTACACTGAAAGTAAAAATGGGCATTTGGACCCCATCGGGCCTCCAGACCCAACGCCTTACCAAACATCACTTTTTTAACAAGAAGGAAAAAAAAGAGTTTACAATGAACACTACTGAGAGAGATAAACAACACATAATAGAACTGGCACTCCCTTAAATGCCATACAGAAAAATTATTTCTGACTGAAAAATTAAAAACAAATTTTTCAGGGCGCCTGGGTGGCTCAGTTGGTTGTGCATCCGACTTCGGCTCAGGTCACGATCTCTCTCGGTTTGTGAGTTTGAGCCCCACGTCGGGCTCTGTGCTAATAGCTTGGAGCCTGGAGCCTGCTTCGCATTCTGTGTCTCCCTCTCTCTCTACCACCCCTCCCCTGCTTGTGCTGTCTTTCTCTGTCTCTCAAAAACGAATAGTAAAAAAAAAAAAATTTTTTTTTTAAATTTTTCAAATGTTTATTTTTAAGAAAGAGAGATGGAGGGAGGGAGGGAGGGAGGGAGAGAGAGAGAATGAGAATGAGCGGGGGAAGGGCAGAGAGGAAGACACAGAACCCGAAGCAGGCTCCAGGCTCTGAGTTGTCAGCACCAAGCCCAACACAGGGCTTGAACCTGCGAACCGTGAGATCATGACCTGAGCCAAAGTTGGATGCTTAACCAAATGAGCCATCCAGGTACCTGAAAGAATAAAATTTTTAATGAAATTTAGGTTTGAAAATTTGAGAAATTAGAGATAGTTGAAATAAAGACGTAAAGAAAAATAACGGCAGAACCTGTATAGGCAGATTTCATATACACAAAGATTACACTGATGATAAATTTCACAAATTTGAATGTAACAAAATTAAACTGTTAAACAAGTCACATGATCCCACTTAAGAGTATTTCAGTAATTTATTATTTTTTTTAAGTTTTATTTAAGTAATCTCTACACCCCACGTGGAACTTGAACTCAGGACCCCAAGATCAAGACTCACAAGCCCTTCCGACTGAGCCAGCCAGGCACCTCTCAGTAATTTTTCTTAATGGAAACATTTAGGAATTAGTTAACTGTGCCATCTACAAAAAAAAAAATTGGCCAAGAAATCAAACTGAGTTAATGGAATCTTACTCCGAAATTATATTCTTCATAGAAATATAGGAAGACAGAATTGTTTTTCAGTGATTACACATTAAATTAATAACCTCATTAAGCATCTCACCTGGTATTTTGTAAGTCACATTTTGTAAAAGAAGAAAAATGTCAAACCCCTGTGAAATCGGTCCTGAGAGAGCCTCAGAGAAATAAGATTTTCTTTACACATTTCAATCAAGTAAATAAAACAGTAAAGGGTTTTTCTTTCCTCTCTGAAAACCTGAATCAGTGGAATCATTCTGATAAGTATATGCTGGAAAGTTAATGCATTTCAAAGATTCTACAAGTTGGTTATAGACAGGCAAAAACTGCAGGATCAACCTTCCTTTCACCTCAAAGTTGTAGGTGTTCTGGTTTTTGGGTTTTTTCTTGTTTTTTTTTTTTTTTTAATCGTATCTACACCAAACGTGAGGCTTGAACTCATGACCCTGAGATCAGAAGTCACATGCTGTACAGACTGAGCTGGATGGGCACCCCTCAGAGTCGCAGGTTCTGAATCAACGATTTTCTCTCTCAAGTGTCATACCACTGGCTTTCCAGACACTGCACGCTCAGCAGGAAATAAGCAGTCTTCTCTTCAACTAACTTAAAAATCTTCACCCTCTGCCTTTCACTGGAGCTTTAACCTCCCTCCTCCCCACGTGGTGCTGTTCTGGGCTCTGCTTGCTTCTGTCACTTCACCAAATAGTCCATATCCTGGTAATCTTTTCACACACATCAATTTCCAACCAACCATAGACACTTCAAACAATTATAAATCACAGATGCGGAACAGGCTTTGGCTCTCCGAAACCTGGCATCGAATGGAGATTTCTCACCCTGAGCAATGTTTATCCCTTAGTAACTTTCAAAGCTTTGTGAGAAGCCATCCCGAAGGGTAGTGCTAGTCACGGTGTTATCAGCACCCAGATTACCCGGCCGATTCCGACTCGGCCTCTTCCGCTCACTTCCACAGCCACACCCACCAGGCTCCCAGAACTGCAAGGGTAGGCTCCTCCAGTCCTTCTAGCTTCTTTTAAGTCTCTTCTCTTTTCCCATTGATAATCTTCCCATCACCATTTTCTCCCTGAACCTTCTCTAAAATTTGCCCTCGTCCTCTTCATTCACATCCTCCACCTCCTCCAGCCGTCTTCGCTGGTGCCAACACCCTTCCTTCCGCGCCAGACCCTCCTGGAGGAGAACATGGCCCAGTCCGGCCCGGGGACCAAAGTATGTACTGTCTTCACCTCAGCATAAGTCAGTATTAGTATCAACTTTATAGAAATGCTTGAAAAGTTTAAGGATTTTTCAGGTTGAGATCATGGAGAGAGAGCCAAGGAAGCTGCAGGTGTTTGAAAAAGGAATATTGAAGTGATATAGCGTGGAATCCAAGCTAGACAAGGCAAGCTAGACAAGGAAGGAAGTGCAGACGGAAAGTACCGGAGAGACACTGGTAACAGATGGAAAACTACCACAAAGCTTTGGTGTGAGGCTCACATGGATCTTTAGGTAAAAACAGCCACTAATGTCCAACATCCCTGAGGTACGGTTCCCAACTATTTAATAGGCCAAACACTTTATTGAAGTAGTCATAGAACTTTGGGAGGGGCAGAGAGAGGAAAAAAAAAAAACAAACTGTAAATGAGAAAAAAATTTCTTCACTGTAAAAATTATCTGTTATAATCAACGTTAAAAGTAATGTCGTTTTACCTAAATACAAACAAAAACAAAAGCCTGAAACTCCAAACGATAATTACTTTTCTTCAAAATATTCACATTAACCATTATTAAAGGGCAGACCACATTAACAAGGCCTACGGAAAAAAAAAAAAAAATCCTACTTCTTCAAGCATGGGGCATGAACTCACGACCCAGAGATTAAGAGTCGCCCTCTCTACCAACTAACTGAACCAGCCAGGTGCCCTAATCCTCCTAGTTTTTGAAACATTTTTTTCAAGAAGTATGAATAGTTCCCTCCAAAACTCCAACCTCCCTGTCCCACCATCCAAATACACACATTTAATATAAACTCTCCTGCCCTTGTCACATGCTGTCACAAGCGTATTACCCCATTTACAAAATATTACTCACAACTGTATACGTATCCAGTGGGACTTTTAAACATTTTCTTTTAGCAAGAAAAGAACACTTGAGTAGTTAATTTCATGAATGCTAATCATATGCAAAAGAATGGCCAAAAAATGTAATCTCTATGTGGCACTTAAAAGTATAAAACGCGAGGGGCGCCTGGGTGGCTCAGTCAGTTAAAGTGTCCGACTCTTGATTTCATCTCAGGTCCTGATCCCGGGGTCGTGGGATCCAGCCCTGCAATGGGCTTCACGCTGGGTGTGGAACCTGCTAAAGATTTTTTCTTTCTTTCTTTCTTCCTTTCTCTTTCTTTCTTTCTTTCCCTGCTAAAGATTTTCTTTCTTTTCTTCCTTCCTTCCTTTTCTCTCTCTCCCCGCCCCCCCCCTTTGCCCCCTCCCCTGCTTGTGTGCGTTCTCTCCAAAAAAAAAATAAATAAAATAGGCATGTCTTTTAGAAAAAATAAAAACAAGAAAGTGAAAGTGTAAAATGTGACTGAATTTCCCCAAGAAGCTCAATAAGGTTCCTGACATTTTATGGTTCAAGCCCTGTGACCTGCATTCCTCGCGGGACGAAACACCAAACCCAACTGCTGAGCAGTATCTACGCAGAGGGGAAACCCCAAAAATCGGTCATCGTTCTCAACCTGCCTAAACTGTTTTGCCATTGATCTAGATGAAGGCTCGGAATACATGCTTTCACTTCTGTGAAAGACACTGAACTGGGGGGCATCACTGACCGGAAAATAACCGCCAAGGTTCTTCAAGAGCAAGTGCAAAACAAATGAACGGGCTAACAGAGCTACCCCGAAACAAAGTGCCAGAAGAGACTGAGAGGAGAGGAAGAAGCGTAGTGCGGGGGGCTCCGCGAGAACGCGTGGCACGCGTACACACAGCATGACCTTCTCAATAACAAACCGAAGCTAGGAAATGTCGCACAGCGGGTGTTAGATGTGGCCGGGGTCCGCTACTCCCCGTGTCCTTGGGCACTACTCCCCCTCGGCCGGACCCCGTCTAGGCACCGCGTTCGAGCTGCACTAGGAATCCGGACACCAGCACTCGCTCGCAAGGAACCCATGCCAGCGAGAGGGGTGCGCGGAGGAAGGGGACCCCCCTCGACGCCGCTTTATTCCTGGGACACTCCAAAGGTCACAACCTAGAGGCCGCTGGAACCGGAATAAAGGAAACTTCCCAACAAGCCTCTCTCCTAGGACGAGGCCGGACCTCCGGCCTCTCAGCTCCTGCCGACGGCGGAGCCGAGGGGAGACCGAGGAGGACGCCCGGGGTCCCTGGAACGGACCGACCCTAGCCCTCGCCCCGCAACAGGGCGCGCGGGTTCGGGAGGAGTCGGCGGGGGCGCGGGGCGGCCAGGCCCCACCCGCACGCCCCCAACCCCGCTCGGAGACCGCGGCCCGCCTGCACCGGGGCCATAGTCCCGGCAGGAAAATGACCTCCCGGAACTCACCTGTCCTGCCGCCGCCGAGCCCGCCGACCCCCAATGACAACCGGGCCGTGTGTTACCGCCCGTCCGTTCTCAACCTCGCGGCACTCGACACACACTGGGAGACGCTGGACACCAAGTCTCCGCCCTGACGCGGCCCCGCGACCCGGCACCCTGACGCCCCGCACTTCCGGCACCGCCGGAAGCTCCGGCCTCGCCTCGCGCCCAGGCCGCCGGAAGTCCCAACACGGCCTCCGCCCTGCGCCGGAAGTCCCGTCCGCGGCCGGCGCCTCGGCCCGGGCCGCCGGAAGTCCCTCCCCTCCCTCTACTCGCGCCGGAAGTGCCGCGTCCGCCCGCGCTGCCGGGGTCGGGGCGCGTGGGGATCCCGGGTCAGCGGGGACGCGGGGGCGCGGCTCGGCCCCCGGGACTGCGTGCCAGGGCCCCGCGGGGCCGGTGCTCGCCTGGAGGCGCGGCCCGAGGGTCCTAGCCGCGGCCGGGGAGGCGCCGGCAGGGCGCACACCGGCGCGGCCTACGGTACTCACGGCGGCGGGCTCCCGTGGGGGTCCCGGGCCCCCACAGGTTCGCATCCATCGGCTCGGGCCGTGGGGGGGGCTGGCGGCCGTCCAGCCCCGCGTGCTCCCCGCGGCCCCACGGTTCCTCGCGCGGCTCTTCCCCGCGCAGCCGAGACGCAGGAGGCTGCTGGTCCGCGCGGGCGCCCGGTGGAGGTAGAACTATTAATATTGCAGCTCATCTGCAGAGGATGACTCATCCGCTTTCCTTTCTGAAATATTTGTTCGCCATTGGCTAAAAAGAAAAAACAAAATCAGCTGCTCACTGCAAAAGGTGGGACTTTGTCGTCTCTGGTCTAGGCTGGAAAAGGGACAGAAGACTGGAGTCCTTAGGCGGGTGACCATCCTCTGCTCTACAGACAGCTCTACCTAGGCGTTGAAAGCTTACCTGGATTAAATCAGAAGTGTGGAAACATTTTCCATATATGTGGGTCAACATTCTTGCTCTTTCCTTTAAACACAAAAGCTCACCATTCAAATTCAAGAAGCCCTGATGAGAATATTGCACCAGAAACAAATTTAACGTATTTGGAGATCCAAGTAACCACAAATTATGTAGAATAAATCCTGAAGTTATTTATGCATTAAGTGTAGCAAAAGCTTAGCCCTAAGAAAGAATTCTGTAAGAAACTAAGTTTCAAACTTTTGGAGGTTGTGGCAAACATTTAACAGGGAAGAGAGATTTTCCTCTACTCTGCAGGGTTCTTCTGTCTGGTCAAAGAATTCAACTGACATGAGACAGATTAGCAGGAAAATATAAAATTTAATTAGTAATGATTTATTAATTCACCAGGAATTCATGTAAACATGAGAGCTTCTAAAGACAGGGAAAATGAGATTCCTATGTCATCCTGAAACCAAGGAGAAGGGGTAGGGGCCTGGGACTTCAAAGGGAAGAAAGCAATGTTTGCTGAGCCATCCAGAAACAATGGAACAGAGAGGACTTTGATTAGTTTGCTAGTTTCCTCCCTGTCCACCATAGCTAGGTCATATTCTACAGTAGCTTGTGTGGTGATAGCTTCTTTCCTGGAACAGGTCTTCTGTCTTAAATCTTTTAGGCAGTTTGGGAGAAGGGGGAAGCTGTCAGAGTTTCTGAGTCTTTTCATCTTTGCTTGTTTACAGGTCAAAATAATCTTCATGCCTAAGTGGCACATCTTGGGGTGGCAAATTTTGGTTCCCTACATAGTCAGATAACAATTTTATTTAGCACCTAATATGCAGAAGGCATTCTCCTGGGCATAGCAGCAGATAGAAAAGCTTTATGAACAAAACCATCTCCAGGGAACTCACATGCTTATATGCAGTTTTACTTTGCACAGCATCTAGTTTGGATGAAGTCTAGGATATTGTCAGTTGAGGTAATTTTTTTCTTTGATATATTTAGGATTCCATAAAAGTCACTATATCTAAATGAGTGTATCAATGAGGTGTCACAAAACTGACGATGGAAAGGAGTCAACACTTTGAGGCCCTACTGTGCTCCAGGCACTTCGCATGTTTGATAATTTATTTAATCCTCAAAACAGTAAAATAAAAATTATCCTAACTTGAATTCTAAGTAAGCATGAAAATGTTAAAATTACTTGTCACAGGTCAAAAAGCTAGTATTCAGTGGAACAAAGATTAGGTTAAAATCCAGGTCCACATCAGAGCTCACATTTCTACCATATATTCCTCTGATGAGGCTACTATAACAAAATACCACAAACTAGGTGGCCTAAACGATAGAAATTTATTGTCTCACGTCTGGAGGCTCGAAGTCCAAGATCAAGGTGTTGTCAGGGTCGTTTCCTTCTGAGAGCTGTGAGAGAGTCTATGCCTCTCTCCTAGCTTCTGGTGGTTCGCCAGCCATCTGGCGTCCCTTGGCTTGTGGCAGCCGTAACTGCAGTCCTCACCTGGCATTCTCCCTGTGTGAGGATCTGTCTCCTCAATGGGCGTTCTTTCTCTACAGTCATATTAGATTAAGGGGTCCCTCTGCCGCCACCGTGACTTCACCTTAATGAATTATATTTTTAACAACGCTTTTTCCAAATATGATGACATTCTTAGGTTCTGGGAGTTAGAACTTCAACATAATGCATTTGGGGATTTGGGATACAATTCGGCCCATAACACACTGCCTCCTGAAATAAATTCTCCATGTAATTAAAAACAAACACACACAAAGCTAGTCTAAATTGTAGAAGGTTGTGACTGCAATCCTGGTATCCAATTACACAGTCCAATTACAGCAGAAGCTGTAGGAAGTACCCTTCCCATAAACCAAGTTTCTGCCTTCTCACCAGTCCACCCATGCAAGATGCACATGATTTACCCCCATCAGGAGAGAGCTGAAAAGGGGCACCTTGGTGGCTCAGTTAAGCATCAGATTCTTGATCTCAGCTCAGGTCTTGATCTCAGGGTCATGAGTCCAAGCCCCGTGTTAGGCTCTGTGCTGAGTGTGAAGCCTACTTAAAAAAAAAAAAAAAAAAAAAGAGCTGAATTTAATAAAATTCAATATAAGCATGGTTTGATAAGGTTGATAAGATTTGTTGGGTATTAGAATTAGACCATGTGTTTAATCCTCGATTATTTTATTTGTGCCTCAAACACCTAGGTGTTTATGTTATACTGTATGAGCTAGTTGAGTAATGTTACTTCATAATCATTACCAAATTGTTTCCTATATGTGTGTTACATGTGATATATATAATATTTTTTTCTTGAGTAACACCATATTTAGCACTTCATTCAGATTTCTGCTCAAACATCACCACCTTGGGGATGTTTTCCTTACTTATTTTTAGATAGTTATTGTTCATCCCTTAACCATACTTTATTTTTCTTTATGGTACTTATCACCTCTTGACATTATTTGCGTGTTTGTTTACTGTTTCCCCTACTCGAATGTAAATCCTAAAAGCAGTCATTTTTTTCTATCTTGTTCACTGTTACAGTCCCATGACTTGGAAAAGTGCTTGGGACATAGTATGCGCGCGCGCACACACACACACACACACACACACACACACACACACACACACGAAGTTTGCTAAAGGGTATTCTCCTAAATATATAGACTCCTCAATGGCAGAGGTCAAGTTTTCTAATTCCTTTTATCAGATGCATGCAGTTCTGTACGAGAAAAAGAAAACCATGATCAGCTGGAATATAATCACCTGAACAACTACTCAGTCCCTTTCTCCTACCCATACCTGCCCTCACTAGGATAGGAGGAAAGTTAATTCACAGTTCGTGGACCAAATGGTCCAGTCCACACCATGGAACTTCACCAGTACTGTTTTCCTGACCCAAGTCACCTGTCCCTCATCCATGACACTGTAAACAGGTATTGACCTGTTTCTCACTTCAAAACCTTAGTCTCTATATCAGGTCTCACCCAGTACATACTTGCCATATTTTCTCTACCTGAATAGAGCTTGTTACCTTGTGTGCTGTCCAAGTGCTAAATGAAAAGGAACAGTTGTTCTAATCTCACAGTGAGTGTATTTTTGGTCTTCCAGCTGTTTTTAGGAATGTGTTTGGTTCAAGTCAAGAAAGGTTTTCATGGGTTTTTTGTTTTTTAATTTGTAAGTAATCTCTACACCCGATGTAGGGCTTGAACTTAGCACCCCAAGATCAAGAGTTACACAGTCCATCCACCGACTGAGCCAGCCAGGCACCACAGTTCTCATGGGTTTGAATAAAACAAATCGGCATTGTTCTCATCATGAAACCCAGATTCTTACAAAGTGAGGGAATTATTTGGGGTAAAAAATGTTAGGAAAACTCTACTTAATGAACAACGGAACATGTACTATAAACCTGTTCCAAATGAGGTTAGAAAACTCTGTTGATCAAAAGTACATATAAATGAACAAATATCGTGTGTAGCTCTGTACCAGTCTCCAAGTCACATAGCTGATGTCCTTTTTTTCTTTATCAATACCACGTAATTTGTAACCCAAGAGCATTCACATTATTAAAAATAGCAGTGCCCAGCCATTGACTGAGGCATTGTTATTTATGGGAAGAGGAACTCCAATATATTTAGCAAAGCATCCAAAGGTAATAGAGCAAGACACTGAGCTCTCTTTTTGTTAATATTAACTATGCAAGAAACTGAATACTCAAACAGCTCTACAGTGAACTTCGCTAAAAAGCAGAACTTAAAACCAAACAACTATATGATCTGAATAGATAGGCCTACACATTTCCAATGTAATATGGGCTCCCTTTGTTGTATGTTTTGAATTCTGCATCTCTTCGTGTCTATCAAGCTTATATGTAAAGATTTTCTGATAGGGACATGATTGCCCCCAGTATGATGTCATTACTTTGCATAACTTGACATCTTCAAAGTTAAAGTGATGGAATGCAAATACTGTGGTATGTTAGTAAGTCTGGAGTGTTTGGTCACATCATTCATCGCGTTATAAAAGGGAGCCAAAAAAAAAAAGTACATCATCTCTGAACTTCAGTTTCTTCATACAAGTAAGGATAACATCCTGTAGACTTTCTTAAGGATAAAGTGAAGTAATAGACATAAAAAGCACATAGCAGGGTGTCTAATGCAAATCTCCACTTGAAGGGAACATAAAGACCATCTAACCTTCAATCACAGATAAAGATGAGAAGGCCAGAGGTTCTAGTACAGCGTTACTCAGCAGCAAGCAGCGAAGCCCAGGTAGGGACTGAGGTCGTCCAAGATCAGGGGGCTTCCAATGCACCTGCAGTTGTCATTCAGTGGGCCATGGACTCCTGTGGCTCCCCAAACCCTTCCAGGCTCCATTAGGGCACAATGAATTTCAGCCTTGTACTAGGATGTGAATTGCCTTTTTCACCTTCATGCTCTCCTGAGCACACAGCAGAGTTTTCCTAGAGACTATATGATGTGTGGTGACATCATTCTCTAAGGCTAATGGAATGTGTGCTTGTGCATTATTATGTCTGCTAGGACTTTCTAAGGTAGTAGACGTAGGGCTATGGTTCTCAAAGTGTGGCTCACGGATCCCCGGGGATTTCCAAGACTTTTAAGAAGTCACAGACTTCTTATTATTTTCATAATAATACTAAAAGTTTCTTACCATTTACCAGTCACAGACTTATTATTATTATTTTCATAATAACACTAAAAGTTATTTGCCATTTTCACTGTGTTGATATTTACACTGATGGTGCGAAAGCAAGCTTTGGGGGAAGGATGGGAGATAAAACTAGTACCTTGTCACTTACCAAGACCATGCCACCAAACAGTACTAGGAGTCCCTGTATTCTTCATCACCATGCACATGCAGTAAAAAAACAATTGCACTTACCAATGTCCTTGATGAAGCAGTAAAAAATATTAATTTTAATAATCTGAACTCTTCAGTATTTATCTAATACTCTATGTAACAAAACAGGGAGTACACATAAAGCACTTTTGCTACATCCTGAATTACAATAGTTGTCTTGAGGAAAAGCTCCTCTGAGAATGGGTTGCAGGCTGAACTTTTTTCATAGAACCCTATTTTTACCGGGAAGAATGAGTAACATTAAGGTTACTAAAGCCAGGGTGTTTGGCAGACATTTTGTTTCCATTTTTTTTTTTTTAATTTTTTTACTCTTTATTTATTTTTGAGAGAGAGAGAGAGCGCACAAGTAGGGGAGGAACAGAGAGAGAGGGAGACACCGAATCCAAAGCAGGTTCCAGGCCCTGAGTTGTCAGCACAGAGCCCAACTCGGGGTTTGAACTCAGGAACCGCGAGCTCATGACCTGAGCTGCAGTCAGACGCTTAACCAACTGAACCACCCAGGTGCCCCCTCTGCAGACATTTTCTAAAAAAAAACAACAAAACAAAACAAAACTAAATGAACTTGTCACTACAAAGAAAATAACATAATATTTTTTTTTGCCAAAAACAGATTTGAATAATCATGCTAAAATTCAACTTAAAAAAAAACATGTATCTACCACCAAGGGTTTGACAGCTTCCCAATGCTTAAAGACTTTTCTGATGAAATTGGTGATGATATTAACAAAGGTGATTGGTATGGAATAATGAAATGTGTCAACATTTGTAAGACCTGCTTAATTCAGTGAAGCAACATTTTCCAAGTGGCCCGATATTACAAAATTATGCATGGGAAAATATACATTCAAGTTTCAGTCAAAAGCAACAGTGTTAATGTAGCAGAATATAAAATGTTCACTAATGTGGTTTCAGATTCCAAAGAACAAATATCCTTTAAAAAACCACTACTTGTGGTGTTTTGGTGTATTATCAAAAAAGAACAACCATGATCATCTGAAAAGTTTAATAAAATACTTCCCAATTTTCCAGCATTATCTGTGTGAAGCAAGATTTTCTTTATATACTTCAGCCAATGCAATATGTAACAGCTGTCTCCTATTGTCAGACATCAAAGAGATTTGCAAAAATGTAAACAAAATCTCCCACAAACCTCTTCTGACATTTTTGTTTGGAAAATATAATTATTTTTTATTAAAATGTTATTTGTCTGTATGCGTTATATTTGTCATTAAGTGAATTAACAAATATTTAAATGAATTAAATATTTTAATATGTTTTAATATTTCTACTATAGTAAATACGGATAGATACAAACAGTAAGGAAAAGCTCTTTAAGTTTCTCAGTAAATTTTAAGACTATAAAAGGTCCTGAGACCAAAAAGTTTAAGGACTCCTGCACTGCAATTTGCTTAGCAGTAATTATTTCATTAAAAAATCTTTCTGTATTTCAATAAAAATTATTTTAAATTTCACAGGCAGAGAGGAAGGAACTTCAGCTACGTAGACATTTTATAATTATTTTAAAATGGAAAATAATTTCACATGTAATCTGAATTATGATACTCCTGGGGTGCCTGGGTGGCTCAGCCTGTTGAGTATCTGATTCTTGATTTTGGCTCAGGTCATGAACCCAGGGTCGTGGAATCCAGCCGCGCCTTGTGCTCTGCACTGAGCATGGAGCCTGCTTCATATTTTCTCTTGCCCCTGCCCCTCTCCCTTGTGCACTCTAATAGTTTTTTAATACTCCTAATATATAACCATGCTTTATTCAATTTATTTGAGTAAGTGAATGATTGTCACCTGATGGCAAATTTGGTCATTTTAATAATTTAAAATTTTTAACAGATAAAATTTTAACAGTTAACAAATCAACAGATTTTACCATTGAATGGCAAATTAACCCTATCCAAGTGCAGAATGTCCCTTAACCTGCCTTGACCTCTTGACCTCATCAACTTTGCTAAATGACCTTTCTTGGGGAAATAAACACTTGAGAATGTATAGAAATTCCTCATTGGAGACAAACCTTTCAAAGACAGCAATAAGGTATGTGTGTAGGTGGGGGTGTATATAGCGTGGCGTGTGTGGTGTGGGTGTGATGCGCGTGGGGGGATGTGGAGTCTGGTAGCGTAACGTGGAGGGGGTGTGCTGTGAGTGGTGGGGTGGGGTGTTGGGTGTGGGGAGGTGTATGGCCGGTGTGTGTGTGGGGGTGGGGTCTGTGGGGTGTGATGTGGGGGGGAATGTGTGGGGGTGAGGGCAGGGGGGGTGTGGGCGTAGGCTGGGTGTGATTTGAGGGGGTGTTGGGGGTGTGGGTTGTGACAGG
Source organism: Panthera uncia (assembly GCF_023721935.1). Lineage (NCBI taxonomy): Eukaryota > Metazoa > Chordata > Mammalia > Carnivora > Felidae > Panthera > Panthera uncia. The sequence continues at coordinate 995,785 of NC_064809.1, read as the reverse complement.
GGAGCAAGGGGGTGTGATGGGGGATGCATGGGGATGAGGGCACGTGGGGTGTGCGTGCAGGCTGGGTGTGATTTGGGGGCTGTTGGGGGGGTGGGTGGGGGGGTGATTTCGGGGGTGTGGGGACGTCGGGGGTGGGTGTGCCGCGCAGCCTGCCGGACCAAAACTCCAACAGGGACGTCGCGTCGGGCCGCATTCCCGCGGAATCCTTCCACCCTTGCTCTGGCCCGTCCTCGGGAGGCAGGACGCCTCACCCGCGGAGGCCGTCCGAAGTCTCGGCCCCGGAGGTCAGGTGACTGCGCAGAAGTAGGCGCACAGACGTCACGACGTCTCAGAGGGCGAACGTGCGCGGACCTCCGACTTCTAGGGGCCCCTGACGCAGCGCCCCTTCTAGGGGCCCCCGACTGGCTGATGCGGTCGGGGCCACTCGCCCCGCCGTCCATCTTCGGGGCACCGCCGTTAAAACTGCCCCGCAGCACAGCGGGCTCCTCAGAGCGGCCGTCGGAGAGCGCCGGCAGCATTGGAACCAGGTCACCCGGCCAGAGGCCCTGCGCGCGCCATCGCGCGACCCTGACGTCTGGCGCAGCCGGCGCGCGATTGGCTGGCGAGCATGTGGCGTGCCCTGGCGCGAGCGCTGATGGTTGGGCGCCCGGCGCCGAGGGGCGGGTCCCGGGTCTGGCGGCGGAGCCTGCGGGAGGGGAGCCCGGCGGGGCGAGCTTTCCCCGGCAGCCGGTGTCGGAGGTAGGCCGACGGAGGTCTTTGGGGTCCGGGGGGCCGAGGGGGACCGCGCCGCCCCGTCGCGCTGCGTTCTCCGCGCGAAGCCGCTCCCGCTCTCCCTGGGGACTTTCCGTGGCGAGTAGAAGTCGAGGGAAGGCCCGGGAGCCTCCCGTCCAGCAGGGGCTGCGGAAGGCTGACCAGTGGGGCCCGGAGAGGGGGAGGAGGGCCGGGAGCCCCCGGGGGGAGGGGAGCCCCGGGAGTGCGGAGGGGAGCCCCGGGAGTGCGGAGGGGAGGACGACCGCGAGCCCCCTTGGAGGGGGAAGGCCCGCCGCGCGCCGTCGGCGGGGCCGCGAGCCGCTCCGGGGACGTGGACTGACGGCAGGGGTCGGTGACCTGTGTTTGCGCCAGGGTCGCGGGCCAGGTCCGACGGACCGCCACCATGCCCGAGATAGACACCGACGGCCTGGACGAGCAGCAGGTGCAGCTGCTGGCGGAGATGTGCATCCTCATCGATGAGAATGACAATAAGATTGGGGCCGACACCAAGAAGAACTGTCACCTGAATGAGAACATAGAGAAAGGTGCTGTGTCCCAGCGCCCTCCCCTCGGTCAGGCTGGCCCAGGCGGCTCTCCGGGTCCGGACGTGTGGTTTCTAACCCTGTCGCGCGCCACCTGTGGTCTGGCCGCAGGGGAGCACCTGTCTCCCCATCCCCCGCTGTCACACAGCCCTGGGCCCCGGAGCTCAGTGTCCCCGACCAGGAGCGTGGCCAGATCTGGCCACCTGCTCGCCTTCTCCTTCCCGTGGTGGCTGGGATGTCATAGTCGTGCAAACTCACTAAATAGCAGGAGACTATGGAAAAAAGCAAAAGTGGAGCAAGTTACTAGTATTCCGGATCCCAAGCTGAGAATGGGGCGAATGACTGGTATTTTCAAACTAAATTAATTGCTTCTCTTTGGCTTTCAGGATTATTGCATCGAGCTTTTAGTGTCTTCTTGTTCAACACTGAAAATAAGCTTCTGCTACAGCAAAGATCAGATGCTAAAATCACCTTTCCAGGTGCCTGTGCTTTTAATAAAGTATTTTCTTGGGAACTGTCACTTGACTCTGTCACTCATAATTCTCGGGAACCTGGGTCAAAGGGAAACCCTGTGAAAGACTTAACTTCATATTTTGCATAAAAAAGCTTATGTATTGACTGCAACCTAATAAAAATAAAGATAAAAATTGTTATATATATGTATGTATATTCATATACATCTTTTAATATATATTTTTTAAAGTTTGAGAGAGAATGTGCATGTGGGGGAGGGGCAGAGAGAGATGGAGAGAGAGAATCCCAAGCGGGCTCCAAGCTGTCAGCGTGGACTCCATCTCACAAATGGTCAGGTCATGACCTGAGCTGAAATCAAGAGTTGGATGCTTAACTGAGCAACCCAGGCACCCCTTAGTATATATTTTTATTATATGTATTTTAAGTTTGTATTTATACACTTTGATCTTTCTGGTTAAGAACACATTAATAAAGAACTTACCTAAACATGTCTGTTTCACAAAATGATTGCTGATAGCTCATGGTAACTTATTTAGAAAATCTCAGCCACTTGATTTTCTGTTGTTTTTAAAACTCTTATAAATTTTCTTGATCTTTTAGATTTACTTGGAAGAAAGTTAACCTACATCTATGTTAATATGTTCCAGGTTATTTTACCAATACTTGTTGTAGTCATCCATTAAGTAATCCAGGAGAGCTCGAAGAAAATGATGCAATTGGAGTAAGGCGAGCAGCACAGAGGCGTTTAAAGGCTGAATTAGGGATCCCCACGGAAGAGGTAACCAATTTTACTGCACTACCATACAAGCTGAAATCTTGTTTAGAAAATTGAAATACGTTAAAACATTTTTAATAAAGTTTTAAATTTAAGGTAGTTCTCTGCTTTGTGAACTTGTGAGTTACTGGCCCTAGAAAGCACCTTCATTACAAATTATTTAAATTTTGATTTCCTCATATTCCTTGTCAGAATTTAGCTCAGTGCTGAAGTAGATTCATCTGTTAACCAGTAAAGTTTATTAATGGAGGCACCTGGGTGGCTCAGTGGGTTAAGTATCTGGCTCTTGATTTGGTCTCAGTACATGATCTTGCAGTTGGTCAGTTTGAGTCCCGAATCAGGTTCCATGCTGACAGCTCAAAGCCCGCTTGGGATTCTCTCTCTGCTCCTCCCCTACTTGCATGCACTCTCTTCTTTCAGAATAAATAAAGTTAAAAAAAAAAAAAAAAAGTTGGCTACTTTTATAACAGATGAGTTCAAAGATGATTGGTTTCTTATGGAAATACTCAGGAATATGAACTACAAATCTGATTCTGTAAATTGAAATCATCTTTTTCTTTCCTGGAATTGTCACCTTTAAATAAGACCTGAGTAAATAAACTATATCTCATCCAGTTAAAATGGTACTTTTTTCCCCAAGAAGTATTATTAAGGTGTGAAGGAGAATGTCACACATCTGGTTTGAGTGACTGTGCCTTTTTTTTTTAATATAATTATTTCAATAAAATCAACTGTTATTTTATTTTCATCCTAGGTTCCTCCAGAAGAAATTAATTATCTAACACGAATTCACTACAAGGCTCAATCAGATGGTATCTGGGGGGAACATGAAATTGATTACATTTTGTTTGTGAAGAAGAATGTAACTTTGAATCCAGATCCCAATGAGATTAAGAGCTATTGTTATGTGACAAAGGAAGAGCTAAAAGAACTTCTGAAAAAAGCAGCCAGTGGTGAAATTAAGATAACTCCATGGTTTCAAATTGTTGCGGAGGCTTTCCTCTTTAAGTGGTGGGATAACTTAAATCATTTGAGTCAGTTTGTTGACCATGACAAAATACACCGAATGTGAATTTCAGGTGGAGATGAAGGGTTAGTAAAATACTGAAAAATTTCTCTACTTTGTAAACTTAATATGATTTTTTAAAATTTGGTTCCCTGTAAGAACTCTCACTTGGAACATTGATACTTTACAATCAGTATTTGTGTGGAAAAATACAACCAACTTTTAGATTTTATATTACATCCCCCATATGTGTGCATTGCTATTTGTAAAAGACATTTATGAGAGGCTATCGTAAAAAAAGGGCAAATTAACTTGTCTAATCACAGTGCTAACATACTCGAACAAATAAATGAAGCTCTTCAGTTTTCATATGTTGTGATAACCATTGTCAGCACACTTGAGAGCACTTTGCTCTTTGCCAAATGCATTATAAATCATTAAATTTTTACCATAGTCTGGAAAGATGTACAGTGGGAGCTCTTTGCTTAGCTACTTCAAAACAGTCCAAATTAATATTCTGTGTGAGCAGATTTAACTAGTAGAGCAGGTTCAAGGGAAATAAAATGCTTTATGTTCTGATTTTTGTCACTCTAAGTTGATTTTAGGGATTAATCATTCTGAAAGGATTTTGATACTTAAAGTTGAACATTGCTTTTGGTAATGATATCGGTTACAACTATGCTTTCAGATGAAATCCTGCCATTTGCAGCAACATGGATGGAATAGAAGGTATTATGCTGAGTGAAATAAGTCAGAGAAGGACAGATAAATGTTTTCACTCATACGTAGAACTTGAGAAACTTAACAGAAGACCATAGGGGAAGGGAAGGGGGAGGGAAGGGGCAAACCACAAGAGACTCTTAAATACAGAGAACAAACTAAGGGTGGATGCAGGGGGTGGGGGGTTTCGAATGGGTGATGGGCAGTGAGGAGGGCACTTGTTGGGATGAGCATTGGGTGCTGTATGTAAGCCAATTTGACAAATTAATAAAAATTTTTTTAAAGTGTGCTTTCAGAATTACAGTGGACAGGGTTGCAGGTACCCCTGCAATTAGTCAAGCATACAACTCTTGATCTCAGAGTCATAAGTTCAAGGCCCACATTGGAAGTAGAGTTTGTAGAATTGGAGTGGACAGGCTCTCTGTAAAGGAGAAATTGGGTCAGATCAGACATCCTATACTCTAAGACATCCTGTACTCTATGGGATATCTTAACTTTGACACTTGACATTTGGGTTGGATAATTCTTTGTTGTGAGGGTTCATCCTGTGTGTCAGAGGATGTTTAGCAGCATCCCTGGGTTCTACCCACTAAAAGCTATTAACACCCCTGCCCGTGACAGTCACGATGACACCAGATGCCAGTGTCTCCTGGAGGACAGTTTCCCCCAGTTGAAAGCCACTGTTCCAGAGTCAGGCCATATTGTAGGGGGAAAAAAATTCATAGACTAATGTCCACGTTAAATAGATTTGGGTTATAGAATATGTATAAATTAATATTAAATTGTACTTTAATGCACTTTCTAAAACTCTTGCCATAGATTTCTCAGATTTGGAACCTTAAGACGGCTGTATTATCAAATGCTGTGTAATAATAAATAATGAAAAAGATGAAAAATTATTAAACAAAGTTAAATATATATATTTTAATATTTATTTTTGAGAGAGAGCGAGCGAGCAAGTTGGGGAGAAACAGAGAGAGAGGGAGACACAGAATCTGAAGCAGGCTCCAGGCTCCAAGTTGTCAGCACAGAGCCCAACATGGGGTTTGAACCCACGAACCGTGAGATCATGACCTGAGCCGAAGTCAGACACAACCAACTGAGCTACCCAGGTGCCCCACAAAGCGAAATATTTTATAAATTCAGTAGAAAAATCCATTTCGTGTTAACCCTGAACAGTTAACTTGAAACTTCAGGCAAGACCATGTGGCAAGTATTAATTTTATTGAAAAACAAAAAGAATTACGTTTTGATATTCTTGTCTGGTTGGTTAAAATTTTAATGCCGTAATAGATTAACCCACTTATGGTAGCTTAAATATGATAAATGTCATATAGCTTCAAAATGCATTTATGATTTCTAGTTCTTTAGTTCTCTGGCAAGTTTTAGGCTGCCAGCCGTGGGTAAGTAACTCAGTAGCTACAGTGGCTCATGATGGCTGTATTGGACAGTAGATCTGAACCATTCTGTAAATGCTCAGCAAGTGGTAGACATTGCTGCTGTTCTCTGAAACACGGAAGTATGAATGTTCTTTGACCTGAGGGACTCCTTACAACTCTCAGCTTTTTAAAGCCAGTGAAACTTAAATTTAAAAAAACATTTGTAAGAAGTTTTCATTTATCTATTTTGAGAGCGAGAAAACATGAGCAGGGAAGGGGCAGAGAGAGAGGGAGAAAGAATCCCAAGCAGGCTCCGCACTGTCAGCACAGCCCAACACAGGGCTCAACCCCATGGACCGCAAGATCATGACCTGACCCGAAGTCACATGTTCAACCGACTGAGCCAGCTGCCCTGAGACATTTTTAAATTTTTATCTTAAACTTTTAAAGTTCACAGTCTCCAAAATATATAACCGACAGCCCCTTTAAGGGTCAGAAGTAGTCTTCTATAAAATTGATTGTTCTGCCCTCAAACCTATATTGGCCAGAGAACAAGAGCAGAAAACGAGACACTAGGGTGGGAGCACGTGTTATTCTCCTGCTTGGTCCCCACAGAGTGGACAGGCACAGATGACAAGTCAAGTGGCTTTGGGAGCTCAGAGGCCTGTCAGCAAGTCCCTGGGCTGCACCTCACATAATTCTCAGGGGGAAAATGTCCTCCCATTTGCTCTCAAGAGCACACTTGCTGGACAGTTTCATTCCAATCTGGGGGACCTTCCCAGGGAATGGGGGACCCATGGGTTGTTTGTAGTATTTCAGAGCACCTCTTCCCCACTCCTCAGCTGGATCCTTCCTGGACTTCTCTCCACACTTTCACCGAGTGAACTTGAGACTGGATTTGTGCGCATTTAAATACACGAACTATGTTTCGCATACTTACCTTTAATCTACATGCTTTAGACTCCCTAATTTAAATCTCTATGGAATTCTATTTCATACTGAGATGGCCCGCTGTCTCTGTGACAATTCTATGTATTTATTTTAAAGATTTTAAGTAAGACAGTCCTGGACTGCGTCCTGACTGGCCTGGTTCTGCTCTTGCCTCCTGATACCTGTTCCCAACACAGCAGCCAGGGAGTATGCCCTTTGACACCTGCTCAGCATTCAGCAGAGGAAACCCGTCAGTGGTTGCCACCACCCCCCCGCCCCCGACCCATGACATGCCTGGCACCGCTGTTCTCATGACTCCCCTTGCAGCCAGCTCTGCGCAGGCCCTGAGGCCCTCTCACTGCTCCTGCTCCCACTTAACATCTTTAAACTTCTTCCTGGGAAAATTTGTTTCCAGACATATCCATGACTCACGATTGCTCAAAACCACTCAATATTGGCCACCTCAGTGATGCCTAATCTGACCATTACCCTCCTTTCCTGGTTTCTTTTTCTATCACTTACCACCCTATAATATACAGCATGTAATTTACTTGTCCACCAGGGATGTGAGTTCTGTGACGGCAGGGGCTTATTATTTCTTCCAACTATTTTCAAAATTCAAACCTACTGAAAAATTGCAAGGACAATATAACAAGTCCCCATATACCTTTGACAGATTTGTCAACTGTGAAGTTTGCCACACGCATGTGTGCTGAAACACAATTTATCATAGATAAGATCACAGAGGGGCAGAGAGAGGAGACAGAATCCAAAGCAGACTCTGCGTCAGCATAGAGCCCAACGCGGGGCTCAAACCCACGAATCATGAGATCGTGACCCAGGCCGAAACCAAGAGTCGGATGCTTAACTAGTTAACTGAGCCACCCAGGCACCCCTAGGTTTATTTATTTTGAGAGAGAGAAAGAAGGCATGCGTGCATGGGGGCGGGGCAGAGAGAGAGGGAGAGAGAGAATCCCAAGCAGGCTCCATGCGGTCAGTGCAGACCCACGCACTGACTCACAAACCTCGAGATCACGACCTGAGCCGAAACCAAGAGTGAGACACTTAACCAATGGAGCCACCCAGGGGCACCTTTGGTTTGGTTTTAAATTGAGAGGCCAGGGGCACCTGGGTGGTTCTGTCAGTTAAGCGACCGACTTTGGCTCGGGTTATGATCTCATGGTTTGTGGATTCAAGCTCCGCATCAAGCTCTGTGCTGACAGCTCAGCGCCTTGAGCCTGCTTCAGATTCTGTGTCTCCCTGTCTGCCCTTCCCCTGCTCATGCTGTGTCTCTCAAAATAAACAAACATTTTTAAGAAAACAAAAAAAACCCTGATCTGGTTGTCTTTAAAAAAGAGGCCATATTAATGTATATGGGCCGCGTTTCTTTTTAAATTGTTAAACTAGGGGTGATTTTATTTAATCTGGGAAATAATTTGCCTTAAAGGCCTCCTGATCTGGATAGAGTTCAACTACATATAAATTCAGATGGAGAAATGTGGAATCTAATGTGGAGGCTAACTTTATTAACATTAGAGTTTTGTAAGGATATATATATATATATATATATATATATATATATATCCTCTCTCTCTCTCTCTCTCTCTATCCTAATTTCTACAGTAACAAGTACACTTTGTATTACTTTCTAATCAGTAGAGGGACTAATGTAAGATACAAAATATTTCAAAAGAAGGCAAGCAGGACAGCGATAAATATATACAAGGACAAATTAAAAGCACAAAATAAGAGTGCTTTTAAAATCAAGTCTGTCAAATATATGACAACTTCTAAGATTTACTCTCTTAGCAACTTTCAAATATACAATACAGCATTACTAGCTATGGTCACCATGCTGTCCATGGCATCCCCAGGATGTCACCCACACCACACCCTCTGCCTCTGGCAACCACCGATCTGTTCTTGGTATCTATGAGCATGGTGTTTATTTAGAGTCCACAGATAAGCGAGATCACACAGTATTTGTCTTTCTCTGTGTGGCTTTTTTTAAACTTAGCCCAATGTCCTCAAGTTCTGTTCAGGTTGTTGCAAATTGTATTCTTTTTTACTATCTGAGTAATATTCCATTTCATGTGTATTTACACACACACACACACACATACTGTCAGCAGAGCCCAACATGGGGCTCAATCTCACAACCATGAGATCATGACCTGAGTTGAAATCAAGAGTCAGACACTTAACTGAGCCCCCAGGGACCCCGGAACAGTGTGTTCTTTTTAAAAATGCACTCTGAGATTCTCTTCTTCTCTGACATTCTGTAATATTGCACATAGGTCCTGGGGTTTAATGGCATTATCAGCTATAATGGAGTATTAAATATATGTCATCCAGCATTAAAATCCAAGCCTGTGATTTCTATTTTTGTTTTGAGTATATTTATTTTGAGAGGTGGGGAGGGGCAGAGAAAGAGAGAGAAAATCCCAAGCAGGCTTAACACCAGCAGCACAGAGCCTGATGTGGGGCTCAATCCCACAAACCGTGAGATCACGACCTGAGCCCAAACCAAGAGTCAGATGCTTAATTGATGGAGCCACACAGGCACCCCTATCATTTCTATTCTTAATTTTACACTGAGCTGTGAGGCAAGTATACATTTCACCACCCTCCTTGGTGGATTAAGGGAAGGCTGCGTGTGGTTTTCTTAACCAGCCAGTTACTTTAGTATTTGGAAAAGTCCTCACTCAGAGAGTACAAGCAGGTGCAGGCATGCCTGCACACCCACACTGAAGCCGCCATATACGGAGGGGCTCCAGGAGCTACTCAGCTCCCGCGCCAGGTTTCAAAGAGAACACGGTGCTTCTGTGGGTCCCTGTGACCCTGGATTTAAGGGTGGTATTTCATGCCTTTCCTGTCCCTGCTTTAATGGTGTCCAAACCTTCTCCTTTAGACAAATGCCTTCTGGAGGCACTTGTACTGGGGGATCACTGGAATCTTTGATTCTGTAATTTCCACATATTTTCTAAAATCCTTTTTGGAATAAGGCAAGCTTAAAATTAAAGAGAACAAAACAAAAAAGGAGACCCAAACAGTGGTAATGATTCCTGAAGCCTGTTTTTTGGGCACAGATGATGCTTTCCAGGGATTGCCAAAAGCCCGTGGAACAATGGAAATCAGAAATGTGCTGGTAAGTTTTCCATCATAGCGAAGTGCAAATTATAACACGTTCACCCATTCCACGTCATAACTTGGGCCACTGGAAAGAAACTGGCTATGTGTCAGTAGTCACTCCTCAAGACTACGGCTAAGGATGGGTCCCCCCACGCGTAAGGGGAAAAAAAACCAAGCAGAAGATTGGAGGCAACAGTGCCCAGCACCCCCAGGGACCCTGAAGAGCGCCTCGATCTGCCAGCCAGAACAGAAAGCCTCATGGTCCCCAGCAACGGGCAGATACTCACAAGTGTCCTGTCTTGGTGGAAGAGTTCGCCTGGATTTAGGACTGCTTGGTCTCACCCAACACATCCTGAAAACAAGACCTGAAATGATCCAGCTTTCCAAACAGTTCAGCTGCACCCCAGCTGGAGTCTAGGGGTAATTACATGCAAGCCAATATCGAAGTCCCAGTCCTGCCTTTCCTGGTCTTCATTCCATGCTAATCCATGAGGTGAACAAATTCCACCACTGTCCTGGACTTGAGAAGATCAGCATGTATTTTGGCTTAACCTGCCAATGTGAGAATGTCTTAACTCACGCGGAACTCACGCATGGCGCTGATGGCTGCACAAGCACGTGAATGTTCTTCGTGCCTCTGCACATACATTTGGAAACGGTGGGTTTTATGTGTATTTTACCACACACACAAAACAGAGGGTAAGAGGCTGAAACCCCAAGTTCTGAGAGCGTCAAGCAGAGAAAGGATCTTGAGGGTATGCTTTAAGTTAGGGTTAAGTTGTTAAATGAATTAATAAGATTAAATTTCTTTTTGATAACTGTGGGAGAAGTCTGAGGCAGAGGTTGGAACAGGGACAGAAGTTCAGCACAAATAAAGGTAATGTCAGATTTTCTAGACGAGGGCAGAGTTCCCAAGTAGGCAGCCTGCAGCCAGCATGGAGGGTGCTTATAGGAGCCAGGGACAGGAACTGTGTCACCCAGACAACCAGACTCGCAGGTGTGCAGCTGGCGGGGCAGAGGACTCAGGCTCCCTCCCGCGAGGCAGGGGCTCAGGCCCTAGGTGACCACAGAGTGCTTCTCTGAGGCTGCAAGGCCTGGACCAGAGGGCCAATTCTCACCCCGCCAGAGAAGGTCTTTGAAAATTGCGGCTGTGGTGAATTGCCCCTCTCCATGGGCTGCCTCCAGATGGAGTGACTGTAATTTACTATCTCCATTCCTGTTTTCTTTCTCCAGATTTCCAGTTGTCTGTAGAACCCTTATTACAACAGAGGAAGCTCCCGGCACACCACACGACCCCGTCCTTAAGGCTGCCCGGGCTTTTCTGCCCTGCTGGCATCCACGGCCACCTCCGGCCAGTCCCGTACCCCTTTGATTGTTGTAGCCTTGCGGCAAGTTGTGCACTCAACAAGTATGAGTCCTCCACTTTTATTCTTTTTCAAGATTATCACAGCTATTCCTCAAGATTCCATATGAACTTTAGGATGGACTTTTTATTTCTATAAAAGCATGGCTGGGATTTTGGTAAGGGCTGCACTCAATCTGCCTACCACTGCGGGTGACATCATGTCCTCCGGCACAGGAACGCAAGAGGTCTTTCCAAGTTTGCCTTTGCATTTCTTTCAGCAATGTTTTATGCTTTTCTGTATACACATCTTTCACCTCCTCGGTTAATTCCTAAAAAAATTTTTATTTTTTTTCATCCTATTGTAAATGGAATTATTTTAATTTAGTTTCTGGGTTGTTCATTGTTAGTGTATAGAAACATAACTGATCTTGCAGGTGCCTGGGTGGTTCAGTCAGCTGAGTGTCCGACTCTTGATTTTAGCTGAGGTCATGATCTTGTGATTTGTGAGATCAAGCTCTGCATCGGGCTCTGTGCTGACAGTGTGGAGCCTGCTTAGGATTCTCTGTCTCTCTGCCCCTCCTCTCTCTCTCAAAATAAACAAACATTAAAAGAAAACCTGATTTTTCAAAAATTTTTGTTATTTTGTTTTGAGAGAGAAAGTGGAGGAGGGGCAGAGAACGAGGGAGAGAGACAGAGAATCCCAAGCAGGCCCCGCATTGCCAGTGCAGAGCCCGACGTGGGTCTCGACCTCACAAACCATGAGATCATGACCTGAGACAAAATCAAGAGTTGGATGTTTAACTGACTGAGCCGCCCAGGCACCCCTAAAACATAACTGATTTTTGTAGCTTGATTTTATATCCTGCAAAATTTGCTGAGGATTGTTTTTTTTTTTTTTTTTTTGTACAAAATAGTGTTCCCTACATATAAAATTGTATTGTCTGTGAACAGAGATGATTTAATTTTTCCTTCCCAATTTATATGCCTTTTTCTCGCCTACCTGCTTTGGCTAGGACTTCAGCACTGTTGAATAGGAGTGGCCAGAGAGGGTGTGCTTGCTTGTTCCCCATCTCAGAGAAAGTTTCAGTCTTTTGTGAGAGAATGATGTTGGCTGGGGTTTTCCAGAGATGGTGTTTATTACGCTGAAGTAGTTTCCTTTTATTCTTAGTTTTTTTGAGTGCTTTTATCGTGAAAGGGTAATGAATTTTGTCAGATGCTCTTCCTGCATCGACTGAGAGGGTCATGTGGTTCGTCTTTCACCATGTTAATGGGCTACATCAGTCACTTCTGCAGGTGGACCCGTCCTTGACTCTTAGGAACTTCATATGATCGTGCTGCATAATCCTTACAATGTGCTGGTCACCTTGCAATGTGGTTGGCTAGCCTTTTGTTGAGGACTTCTGTGTCAATATTCATGAGGAATATTGGTCTCCAGTTTTCTTGTGGTGTCTTTGCCTGGCCTTGATGTCAGGGCAATGCTGGCCTCATGGAAAGAGTTAGGATGTATACCCTCCTCTTCATTTTGGGGGAAAAGTTTAAGGACTGGTGTTAATTGTTCTTTTACATATTTGGTAGAATTCACCAGTGAAGACATCTGGTCCAGTGTTTTTCTTTGCTGGGAGTTTTTGCTTTTTTAATGGTAAAAAACCCTTAAACATTAAATATACCATATTAACCCATTTTTAACGGTGTAATACCAGTTAAGTATATTCACATTGGTGTCCAACAAACCTCTAGAACCTTTACATCTTGCAAAACTGAAACTCTGTACCCAGTAAGCACTAATATCTCCTCCTCCCCTGGTTCCCACTCTTCAATTCCCTCTTGCTAGGATTTTGACTACTTTGGGTACCTCAAGGTGGACTCCAGGCATTTTGTCCTTTTGCAAATGGCTCCTCTCACTTGGCAGGGTCCTCATAGTCCATCCATACTTCACATGTGTTAGGGCTTCCTCTTTTAAAGGCTGCACAATACTCCTCTGTGTGCATTTGCTATTTCCTGTATCCATCCGTCCGTCCATCCATCCACCCATCCATCCATCCGTCCATCCATCCACCCATCCATCCATCCGTCCATCCATCCATCCACCCACGGACTTCTGCTTTCTGCTAGCGGCTACTGTAATTCTGCAAGAGACATGAGGTTGCATACCTCTTCGGGATCCTACTTCAAATTCCTTTGGGTTTATATCTAGAAGTGAGGTTGCTGGCTCATGAGGATTCTAACTTTTGAGGAGCCTCCATACTGTTTTCCAGAGCGGTTGCACCAGTCTGCATTCCCACCAATGGTGCACAAGGGCTCCTTTCCTCCACAACCTTGCCAGCACCTGCTATTTCTCGAGTGTCTGTCCTAGTGGGAGTGAGCTTGTCGTGGATTTCTCTATAGTACTGATTTTCTGCATCTTTTCATGTGCCTGGTTGGTTATTTGTGTATCTTCTTTGGATAACTGTTCCAAGTTTTCTGCCTTTTTTGTTTGTTTATTTTTGAAAGAGGGCATGATCCAGGAAGTAGAGAGAGTAGAACAGAGGATCTGAAGCAGGCTCCACAGTGACAGCAGAGAGCCCGATGCAGGGCTTGAACTCATGAACCATGAGATCATGACCTGAGCCAAAGTTGGATGCTCAACTGACTGAGCCACCCAGGGGTCCCACCTTTTTTTTTTCTTTTTTAAATCCAAGTTAGTTAACATACAGTGTAGTAACGATTTCAAGAATAGAATTTAGTGGTTCATCGCTAATATATGACAGCCAGTGCTCCTCCCAGCAAGTGCCCTCCTTAATACCCATCACCCCTTTAGTCCATCCTCCCACCCAGAACCCCACCAGCAACCCTGTTTGTTCTCTGTGTTTAAGAGTCTCTTATGGTTTGTCTTTCTGTTTTTATTTTTCCTTCCCTTCCCCTATGTTCATCTGTTTTGTTTCTTAAATTCCACACGAGTGAAATCATGTATCTGTCTTTCTCTGACTTGTTTTGCTTAGAATAATACACTCTAGTTCCATCCACGTTGTTGCAAATGGCAAGATTACATTCTTTTTGATCGCCTAGTAGTATTCCATTGTGTGTGTACACACACACATGCACACACACACACGTACGTGTTTATCCATTCATCAGTTGATGCACATTTAGGCTCTTTCCATAATTTAGCTATTGTTGATTATTCTGCTATAAACATTGGGGTGCATGTGCCTTTGAATCACCATTTTTGTATCCTTTGGACAAATTCCTAGTAGTGCAATTGCTGGGTTGTAGGGTAGTTCTGTTTTTAACTTTTTGAGGAACCATCATACTGTTCTCCAGAACGGTGGCACTAGTTTGCATTCCCACCAGTAGGGCAAAAGAGTTCCCCTTTCTCCACATCCTCACCAACATCTGTTGTTGCTGGAGTTGTTAATTTTAGCCATTCTGTCAGGTATGAGGTGATATCTCCTTGTGGTTTTGATTTGTATTTCCCTGATGATGAGTGATGTCGAGCATCTTTTCATGTGTCTTTTGGTCATCTGGATGTCTTCTTTGGAAAAATGTCTATTCATGTCTTCTGCCCATTTCTTCACTGGATTGTTTTTTTGGGTGAGTTTGGTAAGTTCTTTACACATTTTGAATACTAACCCTTTATCTGATATGTCATTTGCAAATATCTTCTCCCATTTTGTTGGTTGCCTTTTAGTTTGTTGATTGTTTCCTTTCCTGTGTAGAAGCCTTTTATCTTGATGAGGTCCCAGTAGTTCATTTTTTTGTTTCCCTTGCCTCTGGAGACATGTCAAATAAGAAGTTGCTGCAGCCGAGGTCCTGTTTTCCCCTCTAGGAATTGGCTTCCTGTCTCACCTTTAGGTTTTTCATCCATTTTATTTTTGTATATGGTGTAAGAATGTGGTCCAGTTTCATTCTTCTGCACATTGCTGTCCAGTTTTCTTAACACCATTTGCTGAAGAAATGGTCTTTGTCCATTCGATTATCTTTCCTGCTTTGTCAAAGATTAGTTGGCCCTATGTTTGTAGGTCCATTTCTGGGTTCTCTATTCTGTTCCATTGATCTGAGTGTCTGTTCTTGTGCCAGTACCATACTGTCTTGATGATTACAGCTTTTTAATACTTTTAAAGTCTGGAATTGTGATGCTTCCAGCTTTGGTTTTCTTTTTCAGGATTGTTTTGGCTATTCGGGGTCTTTTCTGTTGCTATACAAATGTTAGAATTGTTTTTTCTACCTCTGTGAAGAATGGTGTTATTTTGATAGAGATTGCATTGAATATGTAGATTGCTTTCGGTAGTATGGACATTTTAACGATATTTGTTCTTCCAATCCATGAACATGGAATGTTTTCCCATTTTTTTGTGTCTTCTTCAATGTCTTTCATAAGTTTTCTATAGTTTTCAGTGTATAGACTTTTCACCTCTTTGGTTAGGTTTATTCCTAGGTATTTTATGGGTTTTGGTACACCTTTTTTTTCTTAAGTAGGCTCCATGCCCAGCATGGAGCTCAAGGCAGGGCTTGAACTCAGGACCTGAGATCATGACCTGAGCCAAGATTAAGAGTCAGATACTTAACTGACTGAGCCACCCAGGCACCCCTTCTGCCCATTTTTTAATCAGATAGTTGTAGTTGGTTGTAGGAGTCTCTTAAATGTTCTGGATATTAATTTTATAAGATAAATACTTGCAAATGTTTTCTCCCATTTCCTAAGGCTACCTTTTCACTGTTATTTCCTTTGAAGCACAGAGATTTGACATCATCCCATCTATCTTTTTGTTTTTGTTACCTGCACTTTCCAGCTCCAGAATACTGGGGGCACCTTTTTCTTTTTTTTGCTGGTATTTCTATTTTGTTCATACTTCACTTTCCGGACTCTGTGCATGTTTTCCTTTAACTGAGTGTCTTTATGATGGTTGTTTTAAAGGTTTTGTCTGGAAAGTCCACCATCTCATCCTCCTAAGAGACAGCATTTTTTCCTTTGATGGGCCATATTCTACTTTCCTGCTTTTTTAAAGTATAACTTGTGATTTTGCTGACAACTGGACATTTGAATCTCATCATGTGGTCACTCTGGAAATCAGATACTCTCCCTTCACCAGAATGGCTGGATTTTTTTGATTGTTGTAAGGGTGTGCCATGCCAGCCAGAGGTGAAAACTCGAGGTCGTCTCAGTTCTTCTCTGAGTACATGTCCTTCCCTGGGCAATTGTTCCAAATTCCCTTGAACATGCATTTGATCTTCTAAGTCCTAATCCTTAAATGTTTGATCCACAAAAGAAGTACAGCAGGACAAATACAAAAGAAAAAGAAATAAGAACTGGCCTTTTAAACTCCCTGAAGCAGATTCAGGGGATGGGACTATAAGAATGGGAGTCTGTCCCTGTCTACACCTCCGCCACCAAATGCAGCAATCCACAGTCTAAACCTAGAACCCCAATCTGTAGGGGACAACGTTCCTAGCACCCACTTCGACACCCACAAGCAGCCACAGTGACTACCACAGGGCTGGGGTGGGGGATATGTGAACATTAAGACATAAGGGCTAAAACGGACCAAAATTAACGGATTTCCCAGCCTAGTTCTTCCCTGCAAGACATGAGCCTCCAGAGAGACTTGACTTCCAGAACAGTTACCACAGGCAGATTCTCTGCGCCCCTGCGAAGAGATGGGCTCCTGGGGCCTCCCCAACAGCACATGCGTTTGTTTCTCCTAATGAGATCTTAACGAATCTTTTCAGCACACGTAACACGAAAACCTCACTTTGTATCCCCAAAATGCAGCAGCTCTTAGACACACCTGTGCTGTAAGAAGAAAATGTCATCACATTACAGAAGACAGAAGCCCGTCCCACACCGCACAGTCACCAAGTGCTCTGCCCTGGGAGGCGCGCTCCCTGAGACTATGTGGGAAGTGGTGACAACAGCACTGTTTTAAGGTCAAGAAATGTTTTAAGCACTTAATACTCTGATACACTAACTTCCCACATCGCATTGTCTGTGGGGGTTCTGAGCTGACACATACGGCACAAATTCCACTCAGAGTAACTGAAAAGAGCCCAGGAGGGGATTCTGCGGGAGTGTTAGGGTGTCTGCTTCTCTGAACATACGCAGTTCCGGGTTCCCCCAGCGGGGGATGCCCAGCTCAATTGCTACAGTGCCTGAGGCAACATTTTACCCCACAAAGTGTTTTGTTTTGAAAAACGAAAGAATTTTTCTCCCTTTTCATTTGGCCAAATTGACAGTGATTTGTAACTAAAAAAAAAAAAAAAAAAAAAAAAAAACACCCAAAAAACAAAAAAAAAAAAAAACAAAAAAAACCCTAAATCAACCAAAACCACTTTCTTTCAGAAGTTTATTTTAGATAAACTAATTGAAAACAGATTGCAACGATGCACACGTTGTACAAAAAAACTAGAAAATAATCTAGCACTGGCATTCACTCTTACATTTGCAGGGCAGGGCCGCCAACCTTCTGCCCACGTCTGCAAGGAGATGCTTTCTTTGCGAGACTATACACATACACAAACCAAAGTTCCCTCTTGCAGAAGAAAGTAAGATTCTTCTCCATCAAAACAAAAATTGCATCAATCAATCTTTCCAGTTTTGCAGACCTGAAGCAATCGGAACCCCAACAAATGCAGAAACCACAGTTGGCTCAAGGTACCTTACCATCATTGCGGTGACAAACGTCTCCCACACCTGCACACCCCAACATACAGCAAAGCAACAAGCCCGTCAGGTATGTCATCGCAATTTTCAGTTTATAGCCAGGACTCCCGTTTCGTGAAACTGGACCAGACCAGGAAACTAACAGTCTAGCCAAACCATCTCAGCTGCAGAGGACTCTACCTCCTGTCCTTTTTTCCGGCTTTCCTCTTTCCGGAGAGTAAGTGCTTGGGCTTCATATCAAACACATGTCTGTCTGCTTCTCCTTTCTTTCCCAGGCGGTTCATCTTCTTCTGAGCATTTTTCATCATAGTCTTGGCTTTCTTCACCATCTGGAAAGCAAAAGGACACACGTTAGCTGCTGAGTGTCTGTGTGCTTTTTCATTACCAGTTAAGAGCAGGTCTTAAGTGTCCAGATCTACTCTGTGAGAAGTGATGGCAAGTCCCCCTGTGACCCACCGTGTCTGCAGGAAGTCAACTGTCTGCACAATGAGAATGAAGATGGGAATGAATGTTATTTCTAGACAAGCTCTGTGCCTAGAAGAACCTGGAAGATTAGGGGACATCTGCTGTAACTCCCTCTTAGGGACACACGAGAAAACAGAGAACCAGCCCACAAAACTATACTCACATCGGACAAATGATAATGCCAGT
The DNA here is from genome assembly GCF_023721935.1 of Panthera uncia. Taxonomy (NCBI): domain Eukaryota; kingdom Metazoa; phylum Chordata; class Mammalia; order Carnivora; family Felidae; genus Panthera; species Panthera uncia. The sequence goes on along the minus strand of NC_064809.1, from coordinate 977,444 downwards.
ATTAAAATCCAGATTTCTAGAAGGAAAAGGCATGGTGGAAAGGAAATCCCAAGTTTCCATCAAGTAGACTGTTGGCCAGTTTATATACAGACTTTCTCTCGTACCTGAATTTTCAAAATGCTGAAACTAACAATTTTTGTGTTCATTTAATTTAAATAGTTTCAGCAAAAGAGACTGTGTACATCCAAAATGTCTTTCCTAAAAGACTGACCCAAACAGCTCCTTCTGGGCTGGATCCCTGCAGGGTCTGGTTGTAAGGTGGGGGCTTGGGACTCCAGGTGCTGAGTAAGCACTGTTTCCTAGCTTGTTCCCGCATGGCTGGCCTGCGGCTCACACCACCTGGTGCCCTATGACACCATGCTTCTGTCTACCCCTGAGAAAGGACAGCAGTAAGGAATGGTGCACCTAGGGAAGGGTCCAGAACACCCAGCTTGTCTCTCAGGGGCACAAGCACCCACCTACGGTCCCCACCTTCTAAACAGTAGCTGCGGGTATGTGCCCTGAGCCCTGGAGTCATCAACAGTAGAGACCACTATTTTTTATTGCATATCATAGGGGACTAACCTTGACGTCCCGAAGGCCGGAGACATCCCGTGGAGTCCGAGAGCAGCTGCGGCTCCGGGTTACTGATGTGGGTGGAACAGAGTCATCTCGTTTTCTCTTCCTTGTAACGCTCCGGGACCTTCTGGCCTGGACTGCATAATGGGCCTGGGAAGCATAAACAGCAAATTCAGTGCTGCCTGACCCCAGCCCGGCTCCCAGGCTTGGTGACAGACGAAATCACACCAAGAAGGAGACAGAACACTCAGGAGTTCTTAATGACATTATCAAATAAACTAAAGCTCTTTAAAATTATACATAGTTGGGGCACTCACTTTCAAATGTCCCCTCTCTGTAAAGAGATTTCATACTATTCTTCCTTTCTGATCTTCTCTTATACTCTAATGAACTTTTGCCTGCTACTCATTAAAAAAAAAAAAAAAAAATACACACACACATACACAGAGTTAACTTCACATTATTCGTCAAACGTACTTTTTCACTTAACACGGCTGCTTTATGTTACAAGCAACTGTAACTCCATTAGAAACCGTTTACCTAACGCTGGCCATTCCTGAATGCTGTCCTTTCCCCTAGGTGGTAAAACTAGCATCCTAACTGCTATTTTTGCTGTAGCGTGTCCTCTCTCTCCAGCTTTGGGGCTATCTACCTGAACACAGGGACAGCCCTCAGGAAGCTCAGCGCTGAGGCGAAGCAAAGCCTGCCCCTGGGAGAGGCCGCTGTGCTCGCGCTGGTGGGCGCCTCACTCACCCATGTCCTGTCCCCAAAGAACAACAAAACACCTGGACAGGAGCGCAGGCAGTTAGCCTGCACAAACGAACAGTCAGAAATCAGACGCTAACAGATGTTCATTAAAATAACGCTTCAGGGGCGCCTGGGTGGCTCAGTCGGTTGAGTGTCCGACTTCGGCTCAGGTCACGATCTCGCAGTCCGTGGGTTTGAGCCCCGCGTCGGGCTCTGGGCTGATGGCTCAGAGCCTGGAGCCTGCTTCCGATTCTGTGTCTCCCTCTCTCTCTGCCCCTCCCCCGTTCATGCTCTGTCTCAAAAATAAATAAAACATTTAAAAAAATAAAATAAAATAAAATAAAATAAAATAAAATAAAATAATGCTTCAGGCTAGCAGTGTAGTCTCAAACGTTGCTAATTAAAATCCAAATTAGTCTAACCCCTTTGGAAAGGAGCTGTAACACAATTTTCTTTTGATTTTGGTTATTCCAATTCTAGGAATGTTTTGAAAGAATAATCCAGAATATGAAAAAGTTATTTCAGACAAAAATGAATATGCTCCAGCATAATTCATCCAAAAAAAAGACCAGAATTCCAATAGTTATCTGAAACCCCTTCTAGTCTTTGGGCTCCCAGGAAAACAGGTCTGAACTATTTACAACCTAAGCCCGTCTTGTGTTGACTCAACAAACCCTCATGTATCTGGTCGCTAAACAGAACCTAAGATGCTCCATGAAGACTTCAGTCACCAAGTGAACTTGGAACCAAGTTCAAGTAAAAAATATAAAAAATAAGCTTATGTTTTGTTCTCTGACATTCTATTCCAATTTGTATTCTTACCAGACACTAATTCCAATTTATTGTGTATTTCTTACACATCACCGTATATTCTGAGTTAACAGCAAATGAATTTTTTAAAAATCAGATTTAGTATTTTATTCTGGAAAAATCATTTGACAATATTGAAGCTAAATATTAAGTGTACACCTAGAATTTAGTAAACTTAATTTAAAAAATCAGAATTATTTTAAGATTAAACAGCATTAAAAAGAGTGGACAAGGGAGGTTGGAGGGAAATGGGCCCACATAGTCTATGTGCTAGAGGTGGAGGACACATCAGGGACATCACGCAAAATGCTCAGTGAGCCAAACAGAATGAATTGGTATGTGATGATTATTCACAGTGTTAGAGATTTCATGACTAGTGGCTGGATAAACAAACAGTAACCTCCTAACAACACTCAAACTCTCTCATGTTCCCCAGAGGCAAAATGACATGCTAAATATAAGCTTAGATATTTATTCATTTACTTATGTGTAGTATATTCCTTCTTCTTAGTAGTTTTTTTCTCCACTATGTTTTTGTTTTTTGTTTTGTTTGTGGAGATGAAAATTGGCAATATGTAAGATTACTGAAGTATAATGATAGATTTTTGAACACAGAAATGAGACCATTTAAAATATTTCCCTGCATATTTTTCATAATTGGGATGGACAAGACTATGTCATATAAAATTGGAAAAAAAAATTGGAAACTCAGATTTTACTGGTAGTGAATAGTGTCATTTAGATGGAATGTCAACTTCAAACAATGAGAAATTCATGTATTGGCTCTTTGAATTAAACTCAGTGGCTTGAGTTGAATTTACAGTAATGCCAAATAAATGGTTTTATGAAAACTGAAGAATTGTCTTTCCTATTTTCTACATTGTAAAATATCCTGTACCTTTTGCTTTTTCCCTTCAGACTATTCCAAATCTATCATTCAGCTATTAGTATGTTATCAACCTATTCTGGAATATACTTTGCTCTCAAAGTTGACTCTGTTGAAATTTCTTGGCAAGTTAACTTTTAAAATAAAGCTTGCCCTAAGACTTTTAAAAGTAAAAGTGGGCATCTATGTGGATAAACTAATATTAAGTTCATTACCATCATGTAAAATTTCACAAGAGTTGATGATTATTTCATTTGAGATAAGATACGATCTTCACAACTGAGATAAGACCTCAGATGCAACCATAGTTAAAATTCTATTTTTTCATAGATACATCTTTCAATATGTATGTCATTTAGAAAAATACCTTATATATAATAGGATTATTAAATTCTTCCTTTTATACAACATAAGTTGAAAATTCTTCCTTTTATAACAACGTAAGTTGAAAATTTTCTCAAATATTTGTTCCAAATTTTCTGGATTTTATAAATCATTTACAGACAAGTCTCAGGTATTTTGTAGTAACTGTCTTTTGAATCAGTACTTAATGCTTTTTTTTTTTTGAGTTCTATAACTTTGAAGATTATTATTTTCAATTATAACAGTGAATAAATTCTTTTTTTTTTTTTAATTTACATCCAAATTAGTTAGCATATAAACAGCAAATGAATTTCTGAACAGCAACCAAACTGAGGTCTAAAAGACACTAAAATTTTTTACTCAAAAAAATGTGAAAAATTACCCCAAAATAAAAAATGCTTGGGGCGCCTGGGTGGCTCAGTTGGTTAAGAGTCCAACTCTTGATTTCAGCTCAGATCATGATCTCACAGTTTTGAGCTCAAGCTCTGTCGCATGGAGCCTGCGTGGGACTTTCCCTCTTTGCCCCTCTCCTACTCACTCTCTCCCAAAATGAATAAACTTTAAAAAACAAAAAAATTTGCTTATACATCAGTGAAATATAGACACGATCTACAGAATATGGTTATAACTACATCTTAAAGAAACAAAGATTAAAGCCCTCTGCAGAAAAAATTAAATAAAAAGATACACACGGCATGTTAACCTAGATTATTTTTGTGCACTGTGAACACAAGTGATTTCTTTCTTTCTTTCTTGTTTCTGGTATTTTTCGTATTTTCATTAACCTGAAACAGAATTCGATGTATATACATACACAATGAAATATTAAAAAAAAAAGAGAGAGAGAGAAAGAAGAAAGTGCAGAGGCCACCTCACATCATTGATGTTATTACTGAAACATCACCGTAATGCCCAGGAGCAGTCCCATGCTCAGGGATGACTTTTAATGCAAAACGATGGGAGTGTGCAAGGCATTCTTAAATTCTCACGTGGTGAACAAGAATGGAGTATGATGAAGACACCCCTGCATCAGCAGCACAGTCCCTTGAGCTGAGTGTCCTGAGCCGTCCCACGGGGCATATGGACAGCAGTGGGACAAACACGTTCCATTCTCAGCCAGCCACTTCCAGCGACACTCCTCAACAGACATACTCGAAGTTCCTATCTCTTCTTTGATCACATCTGTAACCCCCCAGGTTTCTAAGAGTCTAGTTTTCTAAGGCAAAGCTGTACATGTCCACGTACGTATGTGACTGAGACCATGTGCATGCACTTACATTGTCTTTGTCATCCATGTCAACACCAAGACTGCGCATCTCACTCTCCAAGACTTTCCGCTGAACCTGAACACAGGGGAAAAGGTATGTTTTCAGAAAAATTAGTTTGATAAGATGCTTAAAAAAAATTTCACAGGAAAATGTACCTTTTACAATTATCTAGGATACATTTCTTTTAGAAATTATATCTTTTAATTGGGCCCATGTTCATGTTTTTGGACAGTTCACTGAAGCCCATGGAAACCAATATCTCCCAGGCTGTGACTATGTGCAAGATGACATACACTTCACGACCTTGAATTCTGCACAACTCTGCAAGGGGCTCTGCATGCAAGGATCACTGACGCTGAGGTCACATGACATGCCCCAAGATGCAGACTCCAGCGACAGCAGCTTCTCCCAAACCCACTGAGCGCCACTGGGGAAACAGATGGAGGTCTTGCCTACCAGGAACCACTCATTTGCCATCATGTGAAAAGAGTACTTCAGACACACTAATGCGAAAGGTATCTGCCCTAACCATCATCCTGTCTTTGGGAAGCTTACCCCCCGCTTTCTGTCACATCCTGTGGTTTGAGGGTGACCACAGGACCTGGCCTCACCTGCCGCCCTGACAAAAGCATGGGGCAGGAGAGAAACAGACCTACAAAGATGGAGCAGAGACTGAAAAGAATTCTGACATCATTTGACCCATTTGTGCCTGAAGTGTGACTCTCCCTGTCCTAACTAGTCACAGGAGCTAACATGTTGCCTGAGGATTTAAGCTGCCCTGCGTTAGGTTTCTGTAAATTGCAAAGAGGAGCACTAACTAGTAAAGAAGTTAAAGAATAAGAACATGTTAAATGACGGCTTTACTGTCACAAATTACGAATCACAACCTCAATCTGCACAACTGCAGAGAGGCTGAACCCAACAATGCTGAGCCTGGATGTCAGCAGGAAGGGTGCCATCAGCACAATAAAAAGATCAGGGCTCGACCAACCTCAAAAGTCAGTACGTATCACCAAACCAAGTACGTGCAATCCCATGGCCACGTCTAGGCTGACATGCTGCTTTTAGCAGGGCTGTGCAAGAATCCAAAGCTGCAGAAACCCGTCCTGCTGCTCTGGAAGCACAGAACTTGCCTTCTTAGCGGTTCGAGGCATCCTGGGCCCCTGTGTGTTCTTCTCCTTGGACTGCAGAATTTTCAACTTCCTTTTTTCCCGAATTTGCTTTGCCAGCTGGCGGATCTCCACCATCTCCTCGTCCTCGCTGTCGGATTCACTGTCATATTCGCCTGCCGCCGTTCTCAGCTCTTCTTCTTTTTCTAACTCCTCCAATTTCTTGAAAAGGAATTAAACAAACTCAACAATGAAAACCTCGTGAGTGTAGCCACGTTCATGTGCCTCTCGGGGGCAGTGAGCGCCCGCGCCTGGCCCCACACAGGATGCCCCAGAACTCAGCTCCCAGCAAACGGCATCTGGGAGGAAATGAAGACCATGCAGCACTAAGCCCACGGCACCCCGTGAGCGCTTCTATGTTGTCTCCTTCTCTTCACTCCAGACATCGAGGGGACACGTGCACATGACACCTCCCTCGTTCCCCAGCACTCCCAACAGACCCAGGACAGAACCTCCGTCCTTGAAGAACTAAGAACTCATCTATGTGAGCTGACATAGGTCTCCAATATCCCATTTATCCATTCTGAGGCCATCCTCAAACACAAGCCAACACAAGCCAACACCACCGCTGGCTGTACAGTTTAAATAAAAAGAAGTTACAGGGCGCCCAGCAGGCTCAGTTGGTGGAGCATGACTCTTGATGTCAGGGTTCTGTCTTCAGGCCCCACACTAAGTATACAGATTACTTAAAAAATAAAATCTAGGAAATAAATGAACAAATTATGTATGCACGAATACACTCTATAACCAAGCAAAGAAACCCTGACAGCAATGCTGCAGTCAGATGCGGCCATGCCTTGGCTGATGTGAAAAGCATGGAGGGAGGGAGGTGGGCAGGAACGGGCAAGGCCAGTCGCAGGCTGCGAACCCACAGGCTCAAAATGGACGTCACTCAGAGAGCAACAACGAGGAGGCACATGTAGAGTGTGAAGGAGGCTGTGACCTGGCTCCTGAGCCAGGAGCATGGACCGTGCGTGAGCAGAGCACAGGTGCACAGCTCGGACACAGGCAAGGAGGAGAACCAAGCACCAGAGAGTACAGAAGATTCAAGGGAAGGAGGAACAGGAACAGGGATGAGGAGGTTCATGTAGGGTTTCCTCCTTGGAGACCCGCAGACTGAAATGGTACAAGGGCAGCATCCGGGAAGGAAATGAGGGAGTGTTGACGGGAAACACTGTTTTTTCAAAAAGCTTCGCTGAGGAGAGAAAGGCAGCAGAGCAATGAAAGAAGGACCCAGGGCTTAAGAAAAGTTTTGTTTTTAAAGTGAAAGGACCCGTGGACACCACAGGCTAAGCAAAGCTCCAGGAGAGGAGAACAGGCTGGGTTGGAGGGCAGGGGCTCGTGGCCACCGGAACGCACCTGCCCCACAGAGGCGGCCGTGGCCGAAACCGCACAGGGAGCAGAGCCTTGGAGGGAGAGGCTGTTAGTGACGGCTGGAGAAGCTCACGGTGCATAAGGAACGAGGGCAGCACGTACGGCCGGGCAGACAGCTGTGGTTGTGCGATCAGGGACACAGAAGTAATAAAAAATCACATAATACAACAGGAGACACAAACCTGCATGATGTCAGGGTCGATGTAATCAGCTATATTGTGGCCTTCCCAGATCTCGGGTATCTTATCGTGTTTCTCAGAAGAGTTCATTAGATCCCAGTACTCTGAGGTTGAAAAAAAAGTTATGTTCACTGCAGTTTTTAATACCTTCAAGCACCACGTGCCCAAAATGAGTTCTTACACACATCTCTCCATGAAGATAACAGAGCGCCTGCACATAACACCTCAGAACAGCACAGCAGAGGGTCTCCAAATACCTCCTGGGTCGCCCAGCACCTTGGGACCACGGGCCGAGCGGGGGCAGGGAGGACAAAGGCAGCAGTGGCCCCAGCACCTGCACCATGCACGCTGCAAACCACCCTCCTCCTGAAGCCACAGAACCACCCCCACACAGCCTCATCTCTAAGAAAGAGATGAAGGCACAGCCACAGGGCAAGAGGGCACTGAAGCCCTCCCACAGCATCCCGACAGGGATGCTGGCCCTTACTCTGAAGGTCCAAGATGTAGTCGTCTCCCAGCTCTACTTCAAGGTCTCGTTCCTGAAACCAAAGAACAGATAACTCTCATCAGCTCCTGCTGGCATTCCAGGCGCATGAACGCCAGGCACCCCTTGCCCCAGGAGACAGCCTCTGCTCCAAGCCGAGAGCCCGTCCCTCTAATGCCTGTGCAGCCCGGCTATTCCCAGTTGGCTCTACGGCTCACCTCCACGCAGTGTCCACAGCCACCTCCCTCCCACTCACGAGGGAAGGGGCCTTCGTCAGCCACAGCTGTGGTCACAGAGCCTGACGGTAAAGGCCAGGACACCTTCAGTGCACACACATGGCCTTCTGCACCCGCGAAAGTAGACCTACCCGTTTCTTCCTGGGCTCCCCAATGTCCATTCTCTTCCTGCGCGCCACCACTCCCTCAGGGATGAAAGGGGGCCTTTCCTGAGGAGACATCACCAGAAAGAGTGACATGAAACACCTTGCTGAATGCAAAAGGAACATGAGAGTGAAAAGCCAGAGGCATGCTCTCCGTCTGCAAGGGCAAGGTGAAGCCAGACCAACTCAGAACCAACAGACTGGGGGGCGGAGCAGGGCCAGCTGGGCACGGAAACCAGGAGACTCCACAGCTGATCCAAAGTTTATCTAGAAAAAATAAACACCAAGACTCTCGAGAAGATTATGAACAAAAGAAATGATACAAGAGAAAAACAAAGCAGACAACAGAAATCTAGACACGAATCAAGTCCATACAAGAAGTCAACAAAAACATACAGTATTCGAATCTCAGTCCTGAGATTAAGGACTAGCCAGGCAAAAACAGAGCTGGGTGGCTGCTTCCACCTGCTGCCTAAGAACAAATCAAATGCAAGACTGAGCAAAAACTTCTGTTCAAAACAGGTAAAATTAAGATAATTAAGTACAGGACAAAGTATAGGAGAAAAATATTATCAAGATATTTTTGGAATGAACGGGAGGTCTTTCTATGCAGGACACAAAACCTAGTTACCATAAAAAAATATTAATATTAGCTAATAGCATATATTAGAAAATTATTAAATATTCATAGCATATATTAAAAACATATAATCTCTTTGAAGCTGAGAAAGAAAACCCAAATCAAAAAGCAAATGACAAAAAAAAAAAAAAAAAAAAAAAAATCCACAGAACATACAAGAGTCTGGGGGTGCCTGAGTGGCTCAGTCAGTTGAGTACCCGACTCCTGACCTCAGCTCAGGTCTTGGTATCAGGGTTGTGAGTTGAGCCCCACAAAGGGCCCCAATTTGGGCATGAAGCCTATTTAAAAAAGAACATATGAGAGTCTGATTTCCTTAAGATAAAAATTATAAATTAAACGAGTAAAAGATAAATGACCTGAGGAACTAATAGGCCAGTAAGTACATGAAAAATGCAGGCTTGGCAGGGCACCTGGCTGGCTTGCTCAGTGGAGCCTGCAACTCTTAATCTCAGGGTTGTGAGTTCAAGCCCCATGTTGGGTGTAGAGATTACTCAAAAATAAATTGTTCAAAAATAAAAAAAAATGCTTGCCTGAACTGATCATTAAAGGAACCATCGATTAAACTGACAGCAGCCAATGATGAGGGGACGCTCAGCATATCCCAGGAAGGCATTTCTGGGGGACAATGTCATTCTCAATGGCCTACTGAAAACTCACTCTGCAAATAAAAGACTTATGCACAAAGACATGCAACAGAGCACTGTTTGTAACAGCAAGAAAACAGAATAATTTTAAAGAATGTAATACACGTTCATGTTTAAATTTTTTTAAAAATATGCTCACACACCAGAAAGATTTATGGGAACATTAAGACAGTTACCAGTAACTATGTCTGGTGGAGCGAGCAGCAGGCTTTACCTTGGCACTTTTATACTTCAGGACACAACTGTTACTCTGGACGAGAAACTCAAGCCCACTGTGATGCCCACAGGGGTGGGTGTGTGCGCACACGGCGCCCGTGAGCCTCACCCATGAGCCCTGCATGAGGCAGGTGCTGGTGTGTGCGGACAGAGGGCATAGGCATCTCGCTCCCAAGTTCCTTGGAAGGGCAGCCTCACCTTGTCATCTCTCTTGCTTGGCATGGCTAGATGCAGCCTGTTCAGCACCTCATTCACTTTATTTCCTTTCATTTTGGTTTCAACCCGATGCGCCAGAAGCCTGTCACAAGCCTGGGAAGGTGAGAAAACGGGACATGACTCACAAGGCACCCACCTTCCGGGCTGGAGGTGGGGGTGTGGGAGAGGAACCAGACTCCGCAATAACCAGCAGACTGTGTTCCAAGCTTTGGGTCCCACTTTGCGCTTTTCCTCAGGAGTCACATCCACTGGTGCTATCTTGGGGATCACCCCAAGATCCAGGTGACCCCCCGGGGGCAGACCACACGCTCAGGAGGGAGCAGGCCTCTCCCTTCCCAGGCCAGGCCCAAGCTGGGGCAGCACCCCATGTCCCATCTGGGCTTGCCTCCACCACCAGTCACCCTCGCGCCGTGTTCCCTAGCCAGGTTCAAGGCCCACCCTGGGCCCTGGAGCAACAGCGCCAAGCCAACCAACAGTATCAGACCCTGCCATCTCTTTTCCTTTCAGGTAAAAATAAAAAGGACGTAAAATGATCAGAATCGCATATGAAATCTAACAGGAAATGTCTCTTTTCTTGTTTTTTTTCCCTGCTTCTGAACAAGTTTCACAGTACAGCTGGCACAGACATCCCGGCAGGTCAAGAAGGGCAGCAGGCTGTGCACGAGGTTCAACCCCCCCGGGGAGGGAGTCAGATCATCCCTCTAAACCCCGTTTGGACTGGGCGGGATGGGGGAAACCAGGGCTCAGTGTGGCGCACACGCTCTCCAACCTGGACAGAAAGCCTCTCCCCACGGCAGACACCTCTCACGAGAAAGGCAGTATAGGTGTGGATGGAGCACTGACCTCAGTTTTCACCTGAATAACCCCTTCCTCCGTCAGGGTGCTAGTCTCAATCACGGGGAATCCTGCGGCCTGCAAATCTGCAAATATTTTCTGCAGAGACAGAAGGAAAACAAGAGAGCCATTATTTATTTCTACTTCCCTACAGACAACTCTTACTGCTCTTCATGTTGGGATCAGAAATGCAAATTAGCCTGGCCGTGGCTCATTTGCAAATTCTTCTAAAGGACGTTTCCCCAAAATGTTGATTTCCTTCCCCCCATATTCTTCTGTGACAAAGAAAATACTACTGGGAGGATCAAACCAGACTACAAAAGCAAACCAGAGGCTCTCTGGAACATTCTGTGAGATGTTACCTTCTAAAAAGGAACAAGATACAAAACTTTTAAGATGTTTTCAATACTACTTTTAAGTAAAATGCATAGAGTCTGCAGCCTAAGAGAATTCCTTAGAAAACACTACAAAAATGAATAATCACTGCACTCCAAAGGAGGGGCTTCACTTGCGTAGCTCTTCACCAAGGCCACCTCATTCAGACGTAGGGGGCCAATCCTGTGACAGGTAAGCTGCTCACGAACAAGGTCAAACACCTTTACTACAGGCTCCCACTTACCAGTTAGACTTCCTCCTCTCCTGGAAACAGCAGTGGTCCTGGGCAACAGCAGTGGTCCTGGGCAACAGCAGGGTCTGACAGCTAACCCCACCACCGACTAGCACGTGATGCAAGCCTCTGTGCCTCTACCTGAGCTAGCCGTAACCATGTTCCTCACATGGTGCCGCTCCCACGATCAGAGCACGGACAGCATACACAGGGCAGGCTGCAGGCCACGCCCTAGTGTTAACCCAACAGTCACATCAGAATGGCATCCGCCACCCACCGGCTTTCAGATTTTTCAATCTGCCTGATGACATCACTGACTGGTAGCCCAGCAATGCAGCAATTGCTACCAGTGACTCCAGGATGGAGACCTCACCCCATCACGGCCGGCAGACGGTGAAACCCAGACACATTTCAACCCGAAGCCTGAGCACCTGGTGCAACACTCACCCTAACCTTTGGTCGTCACAACCCAAACCCTGTCTGCAGCTTCCAAAGTGATTAACCTAAAAAACTGAAATTACTTAATAGGGATCTGAGTCCTTTCAAACAAGTGAATTCTCTGATATCAGTGGTTACCTAGTTAGTAACTTGATGAACATGCTGCAGTGCCCATTAAACCAGTACAGCTGTTTAAAACCCTCTCACCAGGTATTAAGACGTCCAGCCAGCATGAGACAGAGGTGCCAGGAAGAGACCCTCTACACGGAGCTGGTCGGTGGCACATGCCCCAGGAGACGCAGCCACATCAAGATTACTCTAGCGCACTGGTTCTTAAAACTCGAGTGTCACCCACCACGCAGGGTGCCTCCCAGATTGGCCCTGTAGGCCCGGGTGCGTCCAAGAATCTGAGAACCTGTTACTAGTGCCAACCTTCTCCAGGCAGTTATCCCCAAAGTGCCTATCACAGAGAGCTGTGGGGCCAAGTGTGGGTGGAAAATGAGGGCTAACCACCTTACCTGCCTCATGGAAAACACAGCGAACACTATGTACTCACAGTTCTGGCAAGTTTACAGGTGCCCCTTCTTCATCATTCACTCCATGCTTACCTCCCAAACTCATTTCCCCCACAAATGTGTGTGGCAGGCACGTGACCCCCCCCCCCGCCCCCCCCCTCCCCAGGAACCTCCTCTGGAAGCACGGCTCTGGGCAACCAGCCAGCAGAGACCCAAAGGGCCAAAGCCCGTCTGAAGGCGCTTTGCATCCTCCAGGCACCAAGGTCGGAGAACAGTCGCATCCTAAAGAAGCACAAGACCTTTCTGGGGTTAAACACGCCGTCCTGACAAATGCACAGGTACTTGCACAGCCTCCAAGAGCAGAGGACAGAAAATGTCAGGTGTAGTTTGCCACTAACAAACCACTGAGGGAATGATCTCAACTGTGGAATAAAAATCTTTACTAGTATTGCTGAAATTCCTTCTCAGCTTTGGTTGTCTGCGAATAAACTTAGAATTAGTACGTAAGACTCAAAACATTCAGACAGTTTACCTGATCATCTTCAGAAAGTTCAGCTATCCGCTTCACATCACATTTGTTTGCTACAACTATAAGAGGCTGGAACAGGGAAGAAAAACAATGAAATGATTATCCTCGCGGCAGAGGCTATGAACGGCAAACACCCGTCCCCACACGCACCTTGTTGATGAAGAGAGGTTTGATGTTCTGGAACAGCTCCAGCTGCTCCCTCAGCCCGTGCCCACAATGCTCGGACAGATCCATCACGTACAGGACCGCGGCGCGCAGGTGAGCCAGGGCCGTGATGGCCTGCATCTCAATGGTGTTCCGATCCTCCAAAGGGTGGTCCAAAATCCCGGGAGTATCAACAACCTAAGCGTCAGGTCTGTTACTTCAAAGCACATATACCCACAAATGTCTTGCCCAGCATATCCTGGAGGTGACTCACATACCCAACCCGGCCCTCTCAATACTAGTAAATAAGACGCGGGTCTCCCAACTGACATAATGAAAAAAGCAATGACGGAACAGTACCTATTCTTTAAATATTACAAAAAAGGGGGGGATGAGTCGACCCTGCAGAGCTCACTGAAGAACCAGTCAATGACCTACAGAAAAGGACTCCTCTCTCTTTTTTTTAAAGTAATTTTTGTTAACGTTTGTTTATTTTTGAGAGAGACAGCACGAGCAGGAGAAGGGCAGAGAAAGAGGGAGACACAGAATCTGAAGCAGGCTCCAGGCTCTGAGCTGTCAGCACAGAGCCCGACGTGGGGCCTGAACTCACGAGCTGTGAGATCACGACCTGAGCTGAAGTCAGATGCCCAACCGGCTGACCCACCCAAGCGTCCCCCTTTTTTTTTTTTTTTTAAACATATGCTCTATGCCAAACATGGGGCTAGAACTCATGACCTACAGATCAAGAGTCACACACTCTACTGACTCAGCCCACTGGGTGCCCCGACAGAGAGAACAGAACTGGCAAACACTCCCAGGTGTTAGGAATGACTTTATCGTTTACAAAACTAAATTCAACTGTGGAAACTGCCCCATGCTTTTAAGTGGCTAATGCACATCCTTTCTAAGGACAGGGTCAGGAACGACAAGGAGACTCTGGTTTCATGAGAAGCACCACTGCTAACGTGATGTAGCCATCTGCTCTGGCAGCTGGCGGCTTCCCGAGTTCTCACAGAAAAACAAGCACTGCACTCGGGCAGCCGCGAAGCTTGGGAGTTTTCTTCATGAGGACATTCCTGGTGACCCCGAGAACCTGTCCCACCCCTTCGGAGTCTTCCTGTAAGTGTACTGGGACCTGGGGAGAGACTATAGTTCTTCAGGGACCACCAAAATCAAACCCCGTTCACAAAACCACCCAGACGTGAGCCCCATGTCTGACGGTGGGAACGCTCACCTGCCAACGCAGGTACTTATAGTCCATGTGCCCCACAAACAGGGATTTGGTCGTGAATGCGTAGGGCTGGACGTCCACGTCGGCTCTCGTCACCTGAAACAAAACGACGAAAACTTCCACAATCACACGAGCTCCAAACCTTACTCCCGGTCAAAGAAGGTAAATGTGGCACCTGTACGTCATGGAGACTAATGATCTCGGCAGTAAGACAAAACAACCAAACGGAGAGCGAGAGAGCTCCCATGATTACACTCCCGATGTCAGAAGCTGCCGCTGACAGACGGACAGGCTCCACTTCCTCATGCCACCAGGCGAGGCCAGGACACAAGAGTCCAAATACAGGACGGGGAGGGGAGGAAGGCCCAGCACCAGGAGGGTACCCGTCAGCTTCTGCTCTGCTCCACCCCAGCCCCACTAATGCCCCACAGAACTTGCTGTGAAGACAGACTTGCTCTATCTACACTGCTGGTGCGGGGCCCACCAGCCACAACTCCCCATGAACTCTTGAGATGTGATCGGTGCAACGTAGGAACTGAACTGTTTGTTGTTTAATTTTAATCAAGTGGCCAGTGGCTTAGTGCCGCAGCACTGGCTCACGAGCATCTGAGACATCGGCCCAGACACCGCAGAGCTTCAGCCTGTCACGTCAGCACAACTCGGGGACAAAATAAAAACCTGCAAATGGGCTTCAAGTGGAAGTGCTCCTGGCAGCAAGCACCACACATATGTAACTGTCGTTGTCTGGCACCTGAGCTGTTGTTGGTTGTGAACTGACATTTTATTTTATCTACTTATTTATGAACCGACATTTTACGTGTGGTTTCTACTCTGTTCAAGTCCCTCAAACTCAGCCAAGTGGTCTTGAAGCACCAAGTTACTAAATAAACAGCACCCTCGAGTCCCAATTAATGAACTCAGTCAAATCAAGAGCAACTCAGCCACTTCCCACTACGGGGACCGAATGCTTGATGTGAGCAGTGACACATCAACCAGTGACATTCACGTAGTGCCTCAGGAAGCCCACTTCAGCGAGTGCAGCCTGCCACGGTAGACGCTAGCGCCCCCAGCACTACCACCCCCAGATGAGGCTGAGACGGTACGTCCTGGGAAAGGCTCTCCGTGTTAACAAAACCGGACTTAACATCTCAAATCCCTTAGAAACTTATGGAATGCATACTAGAACAGAAATAGCAGCCGAAACCTAGATTCAGACAGCATCAGTCCTCCCTTCAAGTAAACAGCTATTTAAGGCGGCAACAGTGCTGACAGACTAACCGGCTGGCCATCCTCCAGCCCACACGGCAGGACATAGCAGCCCTTGGGTCTCAGGTCCTCGGTCACTTGTGTTATCACCAGACACGTACTAACCTTATTGATGAAGCTGGACTTGCCAACATTTGGGTACCCACACAGGAGCAGGGTCCTCGTATTCGGGTCAATAGTTGGCAGACGGGACAGATGCTGACGCACTGTGGGAAATAACATGTGCTTGATTTCTTAAGAGCAATTAAGAAACTCAAACTTCTGCTTGACTGCTTCACATAGCTGTACTCCTGGCCCATGGTTATACTAACCCCACTCCAACATTTATAATGTGAGCGACAGAAAAAGTATGAATAGAAAAAAGATTGCCTGCAGAGGCACCACAGCACACAGCAGCGTACTTCCCGACTCTGGCTGTACCCACAGTCCTATTCAATAGGTCAAAAGTGGGGCCAGAAACACATATCTAAGTGGTGCCCAGACCGCTCTTACTAAGTGGGATATTTGGAAAGCATTTTTGAAGCAAGTGTGCATGCCACCACTTCCTGCCAAGGCACTGGGTTAGTTCCACGCAACGACTAGGTGCATCATCTGCAAGGCGGTGACACCATGAGGCCACCCTCAAGACTAAACAAAACAGATCGCTGGAAGCACTGGCAAAGCAGTCAAGTACTACAAGCTTGTCGCAAATCATTTGTAAGATGTCAGGAAAGGGGGAACAAACCCAAAGGACTCGAGAACACTTCAGTGTAAAAATCTATGTATAGAGGCAAATACCTGTTTCATTAGAAATACTCCTTTAATTCAGAACCGTCCTCTTTAATTAAACTATCATGTAACAAAGCTGGAGTGGCAATTTCATGCTAACACATATTGCAAAGCTTTTATTTTATTTAGTTTTTTAAAGTTTGAGAGCGAGTGTGTGCACGTACACACACACATACATGCATGCATGCATGAGTGGGGGAGGGGCAGAGAGAGAGAGAGAGAGAGAGAGAGAGAGAGAGAGAGAAAGAGAGAAAGGGAGAAAGAGAATCCCAAGCAGGATCTGCACTGTCAGCATGGAGGCTTATGTGGGGCTCAATCTCGTGAACTTCAAGATCATGACCTGAGCCGAAATCAAGGGTCGGACGCTTAATTGACTGAGTCACCCAGGCGCCCCTCTTTTGTTTGAGAGAGACAATGTGTGTGAGTGAGAGAGGGGCAGACAGAATCTTAAGCAGGTTTCATGCTCAGTGCAGAGCCCAGCATGGGACTTGTTCCCACGACCCTGGGATCATGACCTGAGCCAAAATCAAAAATCGGATACTCAATCAACTGAGCCACCTAAGCGCCCCAGATATTGAAAAGTTCTTAAAATTTTTTTTTAAACTTTACTTTTAAATTTATTTTTTAATGTTTGTTTATTTTTGAGACAGAGAAAGAGCACAAGCAGGAAGGGGCAGAGAGAGAGAGGGAGACAATCCCAAGCAGGGCTCCACCCTGTCAGCACAGAGCCCAACACAAGGCTGAATCCCACTAACTGTGAGATCCTGACCTGAGCTGAAACCAAGAGTCGGATGCTTAACAGACTGGCCACCAGGCGCCCCAAGTCCTCTTAATAGAACAAACAATTTATGGGGCACCTGGGTGGCTCAGTCGGTTAAGCTTCTGACTTCAGCTCAGGTCATGATCTCAAGGTTCATGGATTCAGAGCCTGGAGCCTGCTTCGGATTCTGTGTCTTTCTCTTCTGCCCCTCCCCTGATTGTACTGTCTCTCTCTCTCTTTCAAAAATAAATACATAAACATTTAAAAAAATTGTACTAGTAATTCATAAGCATTTTAAGCACCAGCTGCTTTTTCAGTAATAACTAGCCTGTCAGAGTTTCTCAAAGGATGGGTAAGGAATGGTTTGATCCTGTTAGGTCTAAAATAAAACAAAAAAGAGCACCCTAAAAATAAGTTCTTGACAAGAATCGAGTACCTTAACAGCACACACTAAACACTGTCCTTGCTTACGTAAAAGAGGTACCTTGTTCCAAATACTCCAAACTCTGCTTCTGTCTTTTGATGATTGTACACATCCGGCCGAGGGCGGCTCGCTTCAGCTGCTTGCAGCGGTAGAGAGAGTCTCCGTATTTCATAAGCCGCACATAATCCTTAGCCACGCTTAAAGAAATAAAAAGATATAAGATACTTTTCACCTCAGGCAATAATTTAAAAGATACTGTATTAAAAGATACCTTACTTGTCCACTAAATTTTTGGCAATATTTATTTGTCCCAAGGCCAACTTGTAATGGTCCTTGTCATAGAGAATGTTCATCAAATCAGCATAAAATGGATGGATATCCTAAAACAGAAATAAAGCGGTCATTCTGGGACAGGTTTCTCATCCCCATGTGTCAATAATTCTTGAAGAATAATTTTGAAGTATGTCCTACCTTTTCCACACTCTTCAAACCCCAGATCTCCTCCCCGGTCCATTCTCCTGACTGAGGACTGTTTAGAGTTCAGGGGTCACTTCTGCCTGCCCATCTAGCCTGGGCCCCAGACTGATCCCCCTTTACCTCATCTGCAGGTCTCCATTTGTGCACCAGACCCCCTGCCCCTCCTACTCAACACCTGAAACCAGGCCTGCAAACACGCTGTCATTTCCCCCTCAGCTCTAACAGTTGGAAAGCTCCCTGAACCCACAACCCTTCCGTTCCTTTGCTCCCCTTCTCGAGGAAGGTCACAGAGAGGTACTGGCTCTTCTTCCTTTGAACCCAGTGTAGTCCGAATCATGCCCACCGGTCCTTTAGAGCGGCTCATCAGATCAGCTCCCTCCCCGAACTCCTTTCATCTTACCAGAGCGTTCCACAGCACCAGACAGCTGACCACTCATGCTTCCTGGGGCTTTCCATTCAACTGGCCTCTGGGACCAACCGTCTGGCTCTTCTCTCCCCTCGCCGCTCCTCAAACTCCCTCGCTGGCTTATGCTTCCACCCAACACTAAACATCAGAGTTCCTAGGAGCACTTTTCTCTCCAGGTTCAGCTCCTAGGTGACCTCACGTGGATCTAAAGGCACTGACGGGTTCCTGAGTGCCACTGCACATCTCCAGGCCACACCTCTCACAGAGCTCCAGACTACTCGCACTTCGGCTCGGACACCTTACCAGAATCTCAGACCAACGCGTCCAAACCACCCCCTTCCCCGTCTGGATGGATGGCAACTGCAAGATGCCCAAGATGCTACGAGCAAGTTCAGCTCTTCCAACCACCACCAGCTGTTTACGTCGGTGCGTCAACCTTCAAGTGGTCTCCTAACCCCATAGGCCACGCATCCTCTAAAAGAGAAGTCAAAGCTCGGCACGTCCCACACTCAACTTGGAAGGTTTCCCTAACAACAGAACTCGAGCCCTGTACCAGGCGGCTCACCGACTCACCATCTCTGACTCATCTCCAGGTACCCTCCCTCTCACACACCCTGATGGGTCTTCCTGTTTGAGACCTCACACTCTGTACCTCGGGGCCTCTGCACCTGCTGCTTCTGTGCCTACAGTGCTTCTCTCCAGGCAGCCCCACAGCTTGTTTCCTTCAGATCTCTGCTACAAACTCTAGAGATTTCTAGGTTTACAACGTTTCCCCTCACTAGATGAGGACAGGGACTTATTACTACTGTGTTCCCAGGGCCTAGATAAGTACCTGAGACATATCAATTATTCCATGAATGTAACTATGCTAACCTTCTGCTCTAAAATTCTCAGATAGCTAACGTTAAAAAAAAAAAAAAAAAAAGAAAAAAGGAATACAATGTTCACAATTTAAATGTATTGTATTAAAAAATGATACCAAGGATGAAAAAGATAAAACTTCTTACAAAGAACCACAAAAATCTGGTGCTAATTAGTTCAAAGCATTTTGTTTGCCCAGATCAGGTGTTTCCAAATATCACACCAGTTTCCAATCATCTTACTCTTCTGGTTCCTCCTAGGTAATTTCTAGGGTAGCGACCCTTTCCCAACAAACTATCCACCCATTCAACGAGCCTCTACTGAGCACCTACAGCATGCCCAGGAGACACGTGTAAAGTTAAGCGCCTGTCCGCTAGCAGAAATCTCTACTCTTATTTTAAGCACATCTGTAATTTTTTAAACAAACTACTGTCACCTTAAGTAAATATAAAAGAAACTCTTGTCACATAAACCAACTTTTGCCTCCTGGCTTAACCTAGCTTTACGGACTATCTTGGGACAGTGGCCACTTTAGGCTCTCACCCTGCACTGTGGAGCCCACCCCAAATAACCCTGCAGCAGTGTTCTCCTACACGGGGATTTCACGAGCAGTGTCTGCTCTTGGCTTTCCACGGCTTAATCAACAGGTAAACTCTACTATGCTAGAGAATGAAGACTTCAACTCTTTTAGCGGAATGCAGAAGTCACAGCTCCCCCAGGCAATTTCTTCCCACCAGTCAACAGAGAGGACAGTGCTGAACTGACCATCACTGGCTGATGAAACAAACAGTGGTGGACCTCAGGCCACTGCTACAACCTGAGGCCACAAAGGAGCCTTGGAAAGAGGAAGCCCATACAGGCTGGTGAGCTGCCAGGTTCACAATCCACAGCGTTTATAGAGCGTGGGTTGGTGCCTGCAATCCTAGAAGTTACCAAAAAAAAAAAAAAAAAAAGGTGGCGGAGATAGCTTTGGGCCCTCTTATGGAGTTTAGTTTGGGGGAAAGGAAGAATACTAAGGAATAAAAAAAAAAACCTGTGTTCTTTTCCCAGCTTTGCCATGAACTCACAAAGTCTGCCCAGTGAATAATTCTGTTTCCTTCATTATCTGTCAGATAAGTACACAAACTGGCTATAAATTATCTGAAGGCTCACATTGATATTGCCATATGTGTCCCCCAGAATCACTTACATCCAATTTGGGGAAATCTGTTAGAATCTGTGAGAGTCTGTCATGGTAATTTTGTTGAGTAAATTTGACTTTCCTCATGTAAAAATGTCTAATGCGGTGAATTTGGTAATGTTTATGTATAACTGTTGGAGTCTTCCGTTGAGTCTTCGATAACGTCAGGTCAATAAAGTCCTGTAATTAAATAAGAGACAGTACACCAAAAATGTTTATTTTCTACCCACTTATCTGAAACCTCAAAAACCAACAATTAACAATACCATATATTTTAAACTACAAACACTTTTCCTAACTAAATCTTTACTCTTTTATATCCAACTTGGTTCACGTTCATAGTTTTTGGCTTTTAAAAAACATTTAGCAGGGGCGCCTGGGTGGCGCAGTCGGTTAAGCATCTGACTTCAGCCAGGTCACGATCTCGCGGTCTGTGAGTTCGAGCCCAGCGTCGGGCTCTGGGCTGATGGCTCGGAGCCTGGAGCCTGTTTCCGATTCTGTGTCTCCCTGTCTCTCTGCCCCTCCCCTGTTCATGCTCTGTCTCTCTGTCCCAAAAATTTAAAAAAAAAAAAAAAAAAAAAAAAGTTGAAAAAAAAAATTAAAAAAAAAAAAAAAACATTTAGCGGATGGCTGCCTAAATAAATTTTATCCCATATTTAAAAAAAAAAAAAATGTTTACTTGGAGAAAAAGAGACACGGAGACACACGAGCGAGTGGGGAAGAGCAGAGAGAGAAGGAGACAGAGAATCCCACATGGTCAGTGCAGAGTGTGATGCGGGACTCGATCCCACAAACTGAGATTGTGACCTGAGCCGAATCAAGAGTAGGACATGCAACTGACTGAGCCACCCAAGGAGCCTCATCCCACATTCTTAATCTCACCTGTACTTCCAATACCTAGAACCCTCTGAAACTTTAGTCATGTAACTCAAGCATAAACCAGAAAAAATATTAAAGGGAAAAAATTCTGCAATTCAATCCACGTATCTTTGACTTCGGAAGCACATTAAATAAGTAAACCTAGATGTGGAAAGTGACTGAGAATGGACACACTCTTGCTCATGTACCCAGTGCAAACAGAGACATCAAGCCCAGAGACCTCCCCTAACCCCTCCATTAGCGGAGTCTAGGAATCCGTAAGACCAAGTTCAAAAGTCTGACCTACTTCACGAAGTTTTCCCTGACCCGCCCCACCTCTTGGGGAGGAACCTCTCCTCTCTAGGAAGGACCCCAAGGTCTGGAGAAGATCCCTGACACTCGAGGAATAGACACTCACCTCTGGGGAAGGACCCTGACATCAGAGGACGAACGTTCACCCCTGAGGAGGGACCTTCACCCCTGAGGACGGACCTTCACCCCTGAGGACAGACCCTGACACCTGAGGAGGGACCTTCACCCCTGAGGACGGACCCTGCCGCCTGAGGAGGGACCCTGGCCCCTGAGGACGGACCCTGCCGCCTGAGGAGGGACCCTGATGCCTGAGGACGGACCCT
>NC_064809.1:955401-955568 GCF_023721935.1 Panthera uncia | reverse complement strand
ACCCTGACGCCTGAGGAGGGACCTTCACCCCTGAGGACGGACCCTGATGCCTGAGGACGGACCTTCACCCCTGAGGAGGGACCCTGACCCCTGAGGACGGACCCTGCCGCCTGAGGAGGGACCCTGATGCCTGAGGACGGACCTTCACCCCTGAGGACGGACCCTGA